>NC_136519.1:49547703-49555203 GCF_053919585.1 Euprymna scolopes | reverse complement strand
TGTGTGTGTGTGTGTGTGTGTGTGTGTGTGTGTGTGTGTGTGTGTGTGTGTGTGTGGAGATATATTCTCGAAGGCTTGTGAAAACTTTGGTTTTACAATCAGTAGCAAGAAGATTAAGGTGGAGCAAGAAGATTAAGGTGGTGCAAGAAGATTAAGGTGGTGCAAGAAGATTAAGGTGGTGCACTAACTTGCTTCAGGAAAATGATATGCACAGCTAAATATTTCCATCAAGTTCATTTACCTTGGCAGTACGCTCTACCGCAATGTAATCACTGACAATGAAATCAACACCAAAATAGCCAAAGCATATGGCCTCCATAGAATGGAAATAGGCATAAAATTTAATAAAGACTTCTCATATCTATCGGTGTAAGTATATTTTGATAATTATGTTTTTGTTTGAAGACATATGGTATAATAAATCGCACCTGGCCTCCATAGAATGGAAATATGTCACAAAGTTTATCAAGTTTTTTTTAATATAGATCCACAGAATATTGTGATAAGTGTTTCAGTGTCAACAGGTATGGTATAATAAATTATGGGGTTTATCTATTTTAGTTTTACTTTCACCATATTTTGCTTTGGCTTTGATACCCCCAAATTAAACCCAAATTTACAACCCTTCCTTTTCATAACCTATCATACTTTCATAAATCAGAGTCCATTTTTTTAGTTTGTTTTTGAACCCAGTCAATGATGGGTACTTTTATATAATAGCGAAGGGTGCCCGGCTTTGCTCGGTCGTAAAATACGTTAAATATATTTTGATTATTCCATATTTCGTATATATTATTATAGAGTCGTGATTTCAAAAGTAAAAAGAAGTATTTGTGTGCCATCAGCTAGAATCGAAACCGGAAGCAAAACTGTAGCATTCAAAGCTGGTAACGTTACAACTGTACCAACGTAGCACGCATATAAACCGATCAAAATTGAAAAAAAAAACTAATTTGAATGTACAAAATATATAACGTTTTTTTCAATTTTGACTCCAAAACTATTTTAACCAGCTAAAGATCTATAAAAGAACAGTCCATAAAAAAAACTAATAATTTGACGCCCCTAGTGCCCTATTTGTTTAAGTTTGGCGACAGACCGACATATAGCTTTACCCACACAGACACACACACAGACACACACACACACAAACACATACACACACAAACACACAGAGATTCTTTATCAGAAATTTTGATTGCTTTGTCTTGTCTAATAACACGTTTTTTCTTGCGTTCTTCATTGCGTGTGGATTCAGTAATTGTAGCCCCTTTATGAGCTGCAGCACGCCAGGAACATGTCTTGGGTGAGTTTTTCCCGTGAGTTAGGATACAAATCGAAATGTTTGATTGAGACCTTCAGATTGTCCTTGAACCGTTTGTGCTGTTCTCCTGCGAGAGCCTTAAATCAGGTCTGCGGCATATATGACCTGCCCAACGCCCCTGGCCTTACATGGTGTGTAATGACGGAAGATTTGACCGGGTTAGAACCTTAACATCTGGAATCTTGTCTTGCCACTTAATTTTTAACAATTTACCGGGGTAGGTTATATGGAAATGGTTAAGTTTCTTAGCGTGTCTGGCATATAGGGTCCAGATTTCACAAGCATACATGAGGATGGTAAGAATCACAGCTCAGTATACTTCGAGTTTTTTTCTGCAGCCGAATTCCTTTACGCTCCCACACGGTGGTTCTAAGACATCCAAAGGCAGCACTAGCCTTGGCTATCCTGCAATGAATTTCACCGTCTATGTGTACTGCCTTTGACAGAATACTGCCTAAATAAATGAACCTGTCCACAGCTTTTATGTTGGTACTACGAATTGAGATCTGAGGCTGAACATACTTTTTTCCAGAAGCATACTGGTACATTGCTTCGTTTTTTTTAATTAATAGTCAGACCAAAATTGTCGCACGCCTTTGAAAAACGACCAACAAGATATTGCATGTTTGACTTTGTGTTGCCATTGAGGGAACAGTCATCAGCAAACAAAAGGTTTCGTATGATGGTTGTCTTAATCCTGATGACAGCACTAAATCGTTTTAAGTTGAACAATTTGCCATCTGTTCGGTAGTTGATACTTACTTCGGGATCTTTTACATTGAATCCGCCAATTAGCACCACCAAAAACATCATTTAGAAGAGAGTTGGTGCAAGTATGTAATCCTGTTTGACAGCTCTATTGATTGGAAAGTCCTCGAAAATCTCTCAATCCATCTCTGATACGAGCTATTACGACATCATGAAATTGTTTGATGAGTGTAATGAATTTGTCAGGACATCCAAATTTAACCACGATCTTCCATAGACCTGCCCGGTTTACACAGTCAAAAGCCTTAGTCAAATCGACAAGTGTTGTGTAAAGGTCCTGGTATTGTTCTTGACATTTTCCTGGAGTTTATTAGCAGCAAATACTATGTCGACTATACCAAACCCTATGCAAAAACCACATTGACTTTCCTGGAGGAGGCTATCTTCCAGATGTTTGGTGAAACGATTGAGTAGCAGCCTTGCAAGAATTTTACCAGCTATGTTGAGAAAAGATATGCCTCTCTGGTTGTCACAGCTCCGTCTGTTTCCCTTCCTGTTGTAAATATGCACTATGGATGCATCTTTGAATTCATGGGAAATCAGGTCTTTCATCTAAAATGAAAGAAATTACTCTCATAGCTCTTTTGCCAATGCCAAATATATCTCTGAGGGTATGCAATCAGAGCCTAGATCTTTGCCACAAGAAAACTGTTTCACAACTTTCTCAACTTCCTGGGTGGTGGGCAACTCATCAAGGATTTGATTTGTTTGGAGTTGTGGAAGTTGTATGATTACCTCATCACTATTTGAGGAAGGCCTATTCAGTACAGATGTGAAGTTCTCTGCCAACTAAAATATTGGCTTGCTCGGTTATCAGTTTTGTCTCATATGTGGTCCATATATCGTTTTGAGAGTCATGGAATCTCTTAGATTCATGCATATTTGCATATTTCTGTACTTCCAGAGATTTATCATTGAGCTATTTATCTTATTTTGTTTGAACAGTACTACGAATTTTCAAAAATGTTTTCTTTTTAAGCTGAAGTGCGTTGTGACACTTGTACTTTTTTGTGAGTAATTCCTGCATTTTCTCATCATTTTCGCCAAACCAATCCTAGTGTTTTTTCTATATATGTCTAACCACTTCCGGTGATGAAGTTAGCTTCCTTGGAGGCTATCCAGTCGACTTCAATATCAGAATGACAAAACTGTAGTTCAGTTAGCCTTGCGTTAAGATTATTCGCAAGTAGGATTCCATTTACTCCACTTTTAGTTTGAAGATATTAATGCGCTTGGTCATCTTTCCCTGGGGCCGCTAATTGGTTACAATGCTGCATCTTAGCTTGGAGATAACAAGTATGTGGTCTGTTCAGCACTCAGCACCACATATGGCCTTGATAATCAGAACGACTTGCCTGTCTATATTTCTGGTGATTACATAGTCAATGAGATGCCAGTGCTTGGATCTTGGGTGCATCCAGGTGGTTTTGTTCCTCTTTGATTGCCGAATCAAAGCATTAGTGATAAAAAAATCATGGGCGATGCAGGTGTTTAGCAGCATCAATCCATTACTATTACACTTGCCAATTCTATTTCTACCAAAAATTCTTTCCCGGGTTTGGTAGTCTGCACCAACTCTGGCATTCAAATCACGAAGAATGAATGATTTAACTCCTTTGGGAACTGTTGTCAGGAAATTTTCTAGTTATAGAACCTGTCCTTCACATCATCGTTGGGGCATGTGTGCTGATTAGTGTCGCATGACTTATCCCAACTAGCAAGAGCGTTGTCATTAGACAATCATTGGTCCCATTAGGTAAGGAAATTAATGTTATAATATGTTTGGTTCTAATTGCAAATCCAACTCCTGCCTCTCTATGTTCTCCAACACTACCTTTGCTTCAGAAGAAGATATAGTCGCCTTTTTCCTTTGTGAGTTGACCTAGCTAGTTTCGGACGGAGCTGCTAGGTCCACATTGTGGCGACTTAGCTCTCTAACTACTTGAGTGATTCGTTTCTCGGGGCCGCTTGCTTTTGGGTTGTCAATAAAAGTACATAATTCCATATACTTATAATGCGTGAAGTAATTGCTTAGTGTTTTGGTTTTCGACCACTGAATTCGGGATTCCTGCCAGTTGCGGTAAACTTGCACGGGTGTGATTAAGCAGCCAATTTCCAGGGCACCTTTTCTAGCCCCTTCCTAATGCTATCGAGGTGAGCAGTGCATTCCTAAAGAGAGCTGCTTAATCACCTAGTTCCTTCCCTGCTTCAGTCAAAAGGAAGACGGTCATATAACTTGAGCCGGCTGTGTGCAGGTTTGCGTGCTGTAGCCGCCTGTGTATTTGCACACACTACGTTGTCACAGGACTTGTTCTGTAATTGACTTACAACTTCTGCATTATCACGAACTGTGCATGAATTGGTTTAAATTGCCGAAAACTTGCACAGCGTTGTCCAAACGCTATCGCTTGAGAAACTAGATCCAAGGGCAAAATATGGTCAGAACGCTGGAGATTGTTTCAAGTGCAGGAATTACTAGAAACTTGCCAGATGTGGTCAAAGTATCAACCTACGGGATTCCACTCTAAATTTTCTTCTAGGGTTGTTAGATTAGACTGCTTTCCAGAGATTAACCTACCCGGTTTGGGAATAGGAGTTTTCGTTCTCTTATATATATATATATATATATATATATACATGCATATGTATGTGTGTGTACATACGTATAAATACACACACATATATATATATATATATATATATATATATATATATATACTAGCAAAAGTACCCGTCGTTGACTGGGTTCAAAAAGCCTACAGAAAATGGACTGATTTATGATAGTATGATAGGTTATGAAAAGGAATGGTTAAAAGAGATAGTTTCGAATTTGGGGGTATCAAAACCAAAGCAAAATAGGATGAAAGTAAAACCAAAACAGATAACCTCCATAATTTATTATACCATACCTGTTCACACTGAAACACTTATTACAATATTCTGTGGATCTATATTAAAAAACGTCGTTAAACTTTGTGACATATTTCCATTCTATTGGGCGTCAGGCGCGAACAAACACCCCATAATTTTATTATACTATATTTATTCAAACTGAAACATAATTATCAAAGTATACTTACACATATAGATATGAAAAGTCTTTATTAATGTTTGTGCCTATTTCTATTCTATGGAGGCCTGGCGCGAACGTAGACCCCACAATTTTATCATACCATCCCTATTTAAGTTAAAACATACTTATCAAAGTATTATTATGTGCATCTATATCAAAAACACTTGTAAACTTTTTTTTTAATTTTTTAATTTTTTATTTCCATACTTTGTGGACCAAGCGCGTGCACAGACCCCACAATTTTAATGAATCATCATTATGCCAGATCAAACATACCCATTCCTCTGTCTCGATACAGCTTCTATCATTATAGGTGATCAGTTTTCTATAATAGTCAACCATATAGGAGCCTATTCGTGACCAGACACACACACAGACTTTCAGCTTTATATTATATATATATATATATATATATATACCTAACTGTGTGTGTACCTAACTTTGTATATGGAGTTTAAGACATAAAAAATTGTCGTGGTTTCATTTCAATTATTTCTGTCTTATTGTGGTAAAGATAATCGCACGATGAATGTCATTTTTTTTTAAATATAAGTGTAAATAGTATAATACCGTAAACATAAGGTCGAAATAAATATTTTTTCTTAAAGAGTACAAACCATTTTAAACTTTTTTCCTTAATCATTTGATTTTCAATGATGTGCTCACCTATATAAAATCAACCTTAGGTTCTTTGATATCACAGGGGCACGTTCGAAATAAATGTTTCTGTTTAAAGCACAGTTGTTCCATGATACTTGACTTTTTCTATTTTAAACTTAAATTCAAGCCATTATCACCGCACAAGCAATAAAGCCAGACATATAAAATAAACAGTAGGTCATTTGAGATGACAGGGGGGACATTCTAAATGAATGTTTCTGTTTAGAGCACAATTGAAGCATGATACTTGAATTTTTGTATTTTTAACTCAGCCCATTATATATAAAACATAATTTTATAAAGTCAACAGTAGGTTCTCTACAGTGCAATGTAGACTACAACGTATTGCGGACTAAGTCACCGCGAGAAGCATATGAAGCTTCCTCCCGGTGTTTCGGGTTCTCAACTAGAGCAGGTAATCAATGGGTTTGGTTTAAGAACGGGCGATTTCACTGATTTCAATGACAATAAAAAATATGGGTGTGTGAAACATTCGTTGGTCATCATTCTAATCTCGGGAAATGTCTAGTCTACCTGCTAGTATTTATATAGGTAAAGCGATAGCTATTACGCATTCAGTATATAGGTTTTCATTTCGAACACCAATATGACTTAATCTGATCAAGTCCAGTATCTCTTGGTGTCGAGTTTACGTTCAACGTGTCAAAATCAGGTTCTTCATCTCAGATTCGATTCCTGTCACGCTGTTTTGTTGATCTTGAGAATCCGATGCTGGGATCATAGGTTACCATAGCACCTTTGCCAAGACGTGACCTGACTTCTTCAGATTGGTCTAAACTAAATCCGGAAAAGAGTTGAAGCAGAGATCGTAATCATAACGTAATATATAATTCTATTACTTGTATTATTAGGACTACTGTTCTCATTCTGGATATTATTTATATAGTTTTGACCGATGGAATCTCCGAACTTCCTCAGAAGTATATGGTTGAACTCGGGAATTTTTGTTTTGAACTCAGGAATCTGTGCTGGATTTAAACTGAAACGCTTGATGTAATTCTTATTATGATATTCAGAAATGATGGGCACAAAGTAGAAAACAAATTGAGTTATCTATTCATTAACGTTTCGTTTTTATTTCAAGATGTTCTCAAGATGATTGATTAGCAAAAGTAAAATAGAAGCACAACATTTTGAAATATCGGGTGCATTTGTAATGTGAAAAGGACTTTTTTGTCTTTCGGAAAAATAAATCCATTCGAATTCAAAATATTTAATGCGTTTATGACATGGAATGAGTGATTATTTTTTCAAACGATACAAATATTATGCGATTTTGACGTGAAAATATTTTTTCTTGTTTTTTTATGGCCCTTTTTCATTAGAATTCTTAATATTTGATGCTTTTTATGAAATGGGTAAGTTGATGGTTATTTATTTATTTATTTATTGTGGTGTGAAATAGCTAACCCGGATCAAAATTCAAGTTTTCTTCTGTTAAGATAAGTTTGTTGATTAAATGAGATAAATTGTAGAAGCTGTTACGCTGTACAATTGTGTGGTGTTTATAATGTGTCTTGATCCAAGAAAGTTTGCCTAAGAATTATTTTGAAAAAGTTTAGCTTTTCCTTTTTTTCTTTTTCTTTTTTTTTTTTTTTTTTGATCACTGTTTTATATTTGACCGTTTATGGCCACTAACACTCTAGCATACACT
>NC_136519.1:49427703-49542703 GCF_053919585.1 Euprymna scolopes | reverse complement strand
GCATGTAAAACTGGAGAGACTTGTTGTCACTCAGCTTCTAGGGAACAACACAGGCTGTTCTCAAGGAGAGATCTTTGATGACTTGTGTGAAAGCTCCTTGCGAGTCAATAATAATAATAATAATAATGATAATAATAATAATAATAATAATAATAATAATAATGATGATAATAATAATAATGATAGTGATTAAAATAATAATAATAATAATAATAATAATAATGATGATAATAATGATGATAATAATAATAATAATAATAATAATAATGATGATAATAATAATAATGATAGTGATTAAAATAATAATAATAATAATAATAATAATAATAATAATAATAATAATAATAATAATAATAATAAGCAAACGTGCCAGACTGGATAACAAAAGGTAGAACCACACTGCTACAGAAGGGCACGGAGAAAGGAACCGTCCCTAGCAATTATAAGCCAATCGCGTGCTTACCCACATGTGGAAGATACTGACAGCACAACTGAGGGAATAAATCTACCACCATCTGATTAACCTTGGACTAATCCCTGAGGAGCAGAAATGATGCCCAAAAGGGAAAAGAGGAACACATGATCTGATATATGTTGATTAAAAGATCATAGAGGAGGTAAAAAAGAAGGAGGAAAAATTTAGCCATGGCATAGATCGACTACAAAAAAGCGTACGACAGGATCCCCCAAAGCATGGATAATAGAATGCCTAAAAATGTATAAAATACCAAGCGGGATCAGCAACGTAATAGAAAATGCAATGAAAACATGGAGACTGGAACTGACAGCTGATGGACAACACATAACAGAAATTAACATACAAAGAGGCATCTTACAAGGAAACTCATTATCACCATTACTGTTCATCATGGCTATGATGCCCTTGAATAGTATTCTGAGAAAGTGCCAAGACGGATACAAGTTCCCCAATGCAGAGGGAAAAATGAAACACCTGATGTTCATGGACGATCTGAAACTTTTTGCAAGGACCGAAAAGGAGCTAGAGACACTAATAAACACTACCAGGATCTTCAACCGAGATATCCAAATGGAATTTGGAATGGAAACGTGCTCACTAGTAGTTATAAAAAAGGGAAAACTGGAAACGACAGAAGGCATGGAACTACCCAACCAAACAGAAATGAGGGCACTAGGAGAACAAGACGACTATAAATACTTGGGAATTCTGGAAGCGGACACCATCAGAGCAACAGAAATGAAAGAGAAAATTGGAAAGGAATACCTCAGGAGAGCAGGAAAACTCCTGGAAAGTAAATTATATAGTAGAAACCTAATAAAAGGTATAAATACATTGGCAGTGTCTCTAATGAGATATTCTGGACCGTTTATAGGATGGACAAAAGAAGAACTGAGATAGCTCGACCAGAGAACCAGGAAACTCATGACCATGCATAATGTACTACACCCAAAGGATGATATTGACAGACTCTACGTGAAAAGTAAAGACGGCTGGAGAGGACTGATATGTAAAGGAGACTGTGCAGGACACAAAAAAAGAACTAGGAAAATACATAATGCAAAAGACTGAAAGGATAATCATGGCAGCGAGAGACACGGAGAAAACAAACAAAAGAGAAAACAAAGAGACAAATGACAAAACGAGAAAAGAGAAATGGCAAGATAAACAACTCCACAGAAGATTCATAAGAATGAAAAAAGATGACAATAACGAAAACACCTGGACATTGATGCGAAAAGAACATATAAACCGAGAAACTGAATTTCTAATAACTGCAGCACAAGATAACTCGATAAGAACCAAGCATATCAAAGCAAGAATCGATAAAACACAAGAAAACAGCAAATGCAGACTCTGTGGACAAAGAGACGAAACGATAAACCATATAGTAAGTGAATGCAGCAAACTGACCCAAAAGGAATACAAAACCAGGCATGACCAAGTGGGGAAGGCGGTTCACTTGGAATTGTGCAAACGGCTGCATTTTGAGTGTACAGATAAATGGTACAAGCATAAACCCGCAACAGCACTTGAAAACGAGAACCACAAAATCCTATAGGACATGGACATACAGACGGACAAACCCATCCAAACAAGAAGACCAGATGTCATAATAATTAACAAGAAAGAGAAGTCCTGTCAAATCGTAGACTTTGCTGTCCCAGCTGACCACAGGGTGAGTATGAAAGAAAAGGAAAAACGAAACAAATACACAGAACTACCCAGAGAGTTAAAAGGGGTTTGGATGATGAAGAAAATCAAAATAGTACCAATAATAGTAGGAGCACTAGGAACAATACCGAAAAACTTGGAAAAAAATGACAGAAATTGGAATCAGAGGAATAGCTGCAAAAATACAACGCCTAACGATAATGAAAACAACTGAAATACTAAGGAAAACCCTTGAATGCAGAGAATAATGCAAGACAATATAACAAAGACGCGTTACAGTGAATGAAGAACACCAAAGCTGTAGATCTACAAGTTCTATACCACCATCATGCATCCCCTCTTTTGTTTCATCACCGTCCCCCCCCCAATAGAAAAGTGATACCAAAGAGCTGAGAAGGGTCAAGGAGGATGGAAAGATCGAGAAGGGAGCACTGTCCAGACCTCCGCTGAACAAGCACGAAGAGAACTGGGATCTTGGGAAGGCTTAGTGCCACTCAAATTCCAGTATAAACCAATGGCCACTGTCAGCGAGCAATCAATGACAAGAGGCTGTTGCGATGACGCAAATGTATTTCCAAATGCTATCGAAGGAGGCGGAGAGAGCTGGACGTCTGGGGAGACTTGTTGTCACTCAGCTTCCAGAGAACACCACAGGTCTCCAATCATATCGGTTGTTGACTTGTGTGAAAGCTCCATGTGAGCCAATAATAATAATAATAATAATAATAATAATAATAATAATAATAATAAATAAATAAATAAATAAAAACAAATAATAGTCTAAATGGTAAAGATAATAATGAAGATAACAATAATAATGATGTTGATAATAATAATAATAATAATAATAATAATAATAATAATAATAATAATAATTATAATAATAAACGGGTAAATATTTGCAAACAGACACACATCCATACATCCACTGTTTTATTCATATAAATAAGACGTTTTATAGAGATTCTGGACGTGTCTAGTATACGTTCACTTAACGTTTTCTGCGTTTACCAATGAAAATGCTATGAAAAACAGAACCGTGACAGACCGACTGACACAGTTTATTCAATAAATAGTTGTGGACGTCTGTTAAGAAACAATATGTTAACTTTTTTATTAAGGCAGAAGCAATTGCGAAACATAAATTCACAACGGAGAAAAATAAAAAATATTTTTTTTTTTATATAACAGGAAAGACAAAGTAGATTTCGCGTAACCGGACGAATGAAATTTTATAAATTTTACTTATTTTTATGAATATTAAAAACAGTATGCTTGTCGTCAAAAAACATAACCAGTAGTAGAGCTCAGAGTTCCCTACCAATCCAAAATATACCTCTGCCATCAAGATCCTGGATATGACCTTAAACTATATCCGATGGTGAGGCCCCAGCTTATGGGATTTGGGGAATGTCGAGCCACTCTTTAATTGCCATTGCGATCAGGTCCATTCTGACCCGGAGTGATAGTAACTGTTAGGTTCCCTTGTATGGGTTAAATAGAAACCGACTTGAAAAATATATATACATATATTCTATTAAAAAATTGTTCTTCAAAATCACTGGATTCGGCATTAAATAACCTGAAAAGAGTTGATATGCCATAAAACAAAAACAAACCAGCTGCCATCAAACGAATATATATACTCTCAGGTTATCCGGCGTTGCTACCTCGTACATTACGTCATCCCCTAAGACGTTGTGTCTGTAATCATAATATAATTATGAATAATTTTCAATAATACAGACACTAGTGTTTTATCTTTCCAGAAAACACCAGTGCAGGAAATTATGAGTGCCGCTTGTCAGGTGATTCGAACCCTGCAACGAAGACATCTGTCTCCACTCGTAAAGAACATAACCACAGGGCCACCATCAACCGCAACGATATGCAAGCGAGTTTAAACATTCATAAAGGAATTAACGTTATTAAATATCGATTCTATCTACAGTAGTCAAGTGACTGAAGGTCACAATCTAACACGTAGGCTAACTGACCAATTTTCATTCACGAACTTAATACTTAAGAATATATTTTTAAAGGGGCGGAAATAATCATAATTATATATAATCATTTTTAATATCTACAGACAGTAGTGTCTCATCCTCCTGGAATCATCAGTGCAGGAAGTTAAGATTGCCGCTGGTCACGGGATTCGAGCCCCGCAATGATACGATTGAACACCAATCTATGGTTCCCCCTTGCCAAACTGTCACAAAAATACTCGACTAGCTACAACCACTATAAACGATTTCACTCACTCTCTACCTGTGCCTAAATCTAAACCCAGATTTCCTGAACAATGTTTCTTTCCCAGAACTGCCTGCATATGGAATACTCTTCCGCTGTCCTTTTCGGTTGAATACAATATGGTAGCCTCCAAATTCAAAGTCGAGCCGTCCCCATAAATAATCAAACTTGAGACACTGCAAACAATGTTGAAAACTTCGTTATGTAAGGTGTAATTTTAAATCGATGTTCGTGTTCGTAACTCCTTTTATTGAAATTAAGAAGGAAGTAATTATTAGGTTATCCAAAAAGTTCGTAAACACTTACGAAAATTTAATTTTTATGCAATTTTTAATTGTTGTTTTTTTTTGTTTTTTTTTTGTAGTGATTTTCATCTTTCTATTCCTGGTGGCAACTTATAAAATTGAGCTGTGAGTTTCGATTTGTTACTGCCGATAGCGAGTTCTTTCAACCAGAAAAGCCGCAGAACAGATTTGTGTTCATCCCGAATGGTCGTACCATCAGTGTCAAACTTTACTGTAAGTAACTGAAGTGGGTCTACGCAGAATTTAAGCAAAAGTACCCAGCTCTGATCAACCGAAAGCGCGTTTGGATGCAGTGTAGTACTTACCAATGAAACAAACGCCCACGTGTTTGTGCCTTGTATAGGCATGCGCGACAACAAAACTTGGTTTTTTATAAGCTGAAGTCTCGAGGTTGTCAGGAATCTACAGGCGCATGCGCAAGAGGAGGGATTGAGATAGTGGTATAAAAGGCAGGTCGAGTGAGAAGGTTGTGGTTATTGTTGTCATTGGACGTTACAGTGATGCGTGCGTTAGCAGGTGATTAAGAGGCTGTTTTTTTGTGTGTGTCAAGTCGCGCACCTTGGTGAAGATCATATAAGTCGTGCACCTCGGTGAAGGTGAAGGTCATAAGCTATTTCGGCTATTTCGTTTTGTCTCTTTTCTTGGACAACTATGGCTGGGGCAAAGTTTGATTTAAAACTGATACCCGAATTCGACGGATCCACTTCGGTTGTCGACTGAGTCGAAAGGGTTGAGCTGACCTGCAACCTCTGTGAAGTAAAGGGGGTGCATACCGTGATTCCCCTGAGATTGGCCGAAGGCGCCCTAAGTGTATATCAGCAACTTAGTGCCGTGGAGAAGGCTGATGTATAAAAAATGCTTTATACAAGGCATTTGCCATGGATCCCTGCATGGCCTACGAAACATTTGCCTCTAGGAAGCTCATGCCAGGAGAAACCGTGGACGTCTTCTTTGCGGAGCTGAAGAAACTTGCAGTTGTATTTGGCAATGGAGTGTCAGAGCAAACACTGGCGTATGCGTTTGTGGCCGGCCTTCCCACCCATGTTAAGCAACTGTTGAGGGCTTCCACCAGCGTATCTTTAACGCCCATGGAACATTTGTTGGAACACGCTTGCGCCATTATCAGAGACGAGGAGGACCTAAGGGAACCGGTTGTAATGACGGCGCAGGAAGGCAAGACTAATGCTGAAAAGAGTTCCAGTTTGAGACCCACGACTAGCGAGGCCATTTCACAAGAAGTTGTACTAACAAGGGGCGGGGGCGCCCGCGCTGTTTCCAATGTGGTAGTTATGGACATTTATCCCAAAATTGTGCAGGAAATGTATCAGGGGGCAGGACGTCAGCACCGCCCGGTTCCCCGGACAAGATTTAATTGAGGCGCAACCGACAATAAACGTGTACGTGGACCAAGTGCCTTGTTCAGCTCTTCTCGACTCCGGGTGCTCACACACCATCATGAGTGCCAAGTTGTGTCGAAACTGGACAAAGCAGAACATCAAAGTAATCACAATAGGTGGCAATACGCAAGCTTGCCGTGGAGCCGGAACTGTCAAAGTCCACACAGACTCTGGTGTGGCCGCAGACATTAATGTGCTAGTGATGCGAGGAGATTTGCTGGGATTCGATGTACTGTTGGGATATAATGCTATTAAGGCACTGGGGGAGTGGTTATCGGAAGAGATGGTACTGTGCGATTTTTGGAAACCCCAGTGTGTGCTGCAGTTCACATTGATCGGCCTGATTTTAAGGTGGACTACGACCCTCACCAAAAAGCATGGACTGCATCGTGGAAGTGGACAGAAGGAAGGGCGCCAACCGAACTCCAGAATAGCATTGCAGAGTACTCGATACCCGACAAGGCCCGTAATGAATACGAGAAGGAACTTGAGACATGGATCCAGGATGGATGGCTGATCCCCTACCCTAACAAGCTGGGACCACCCAAGGGTCTGATTCCCTTAATGGCGGTAGTCCAGCATAACAAATCAAAAGTTCGTCCGGTGCTGGACTATCGTGAACTCAATAGATACATTGAGACGTACACTGCCGATGCTGACCTGTGCGCCAGCAAGCTGAGAGAATGGCGCCAGAAGGGCTCCAATGTGTCTATAGTAGACTTGCAGAAGGCTTATTTGCAGGTGCGAGTGGATGAGACATGGTGGCCGTTAGACAGTGTGGTTCCGGGGTCAGAGATACTGCCTTACTTGACTTGCTTTGGGCTGAATGTGGCACCGCAAATCATGAAGACCATCGTAAATGCAGTGTTGTCCCAGGAAAAGACCACTGAGGATGCAACATCGGCCTATATTGACGATGTGCACGTCAATGAAGATGTACAATCTGCGTCGCACATCATAGAAAAGTTAGCTCAATTCAGGTTGGCGTGCAAGGATCCCGAACCTCTGAGGGATGGAGCATGGGTATTAAGATTGGACGTTTGCGGGAAAGACGGTACCTTACGATGGAGGCGTGGAAGTGAGATTCCAAACATCTCTGATGTTATTACGCGGCGGACTATTTTTTCCTTATGTGGGAAACGTATTGGTCACTTACCAACGTGTGGCTGGCTCCGAGCAGCTGTGGGCGTCATCAAACGCAGGGCAAGTTTAGTAACTACAGGTTGGGATGATGTATCTGATGATGCTCTTCTAACTCTGATGATGACAGAAACCCTAGAGAGAGTTAACAAGGAGGACCTTGAACGTGGAGAATGGTGTGTCCATGGGGACACTGTTAATGTGTGGGTTGACGCTAGTTCTTTGGCATTGGGAGTGTTATTGGAGCAACGTGGAAACGTAATTGAAGACGCGTGCTGGCTGCGACCCGTGAATAATGCTCAACACATCAACCTGGCGGAACTGGATGCTGTTGTGAAGGGTTTAAATCTGGCACTGCAATGGCAGTCAAAGAAGTTACACTTGTACACGGTTTCCTTCTGCGTCTACCACTGGGTGTCCGGGACGAACGAGAGTCCGCACTAAGGCAGCCAGTGAGATGTTAATCCGGCGGAGGCTAAACACCCTGAAGAGTCTGGTATCAGAGTATGACCTGTCGGTGAGTGTAACGCTCGTGGCATCACACTGTAATCGTGCAGACCAACTAACCCGTGTGCCTCACAAATGGTATGAAGCTGTGAAGACAGGCGTGGAGTTCGCTGCTCGATCTTGCGCAGTTGGCGCAAATAGCTCATGCCAAATACAAAGAATTCATGTGCAGAGTGGACATCCAGGTATCAAAAGAACTTTGTATTTTGCGAGGCGTGTGGACTCGGCAGTGACAAGGGCAGATGTCAGGCAGAACATCAAGCACTGTGAGGCATGCCAGTCTATTGATCCTGCACCTGAGCAATGGCAGAAGGGGCGATTGGAGGTTGAGCGTGTATGGCAACGAGTAGCGATGGATATTACCCATTACAATGGTAAGCCCTTTCCAACCCTTATCGACTGTGGACCCACTCGTTTTGCGGTGTGGTGGCAAATGACCAGGCAGGACTCAGCGAAAATTGTCCGCTAACTGTCATCTATCTTTTCTGAGCGAGGTGTGCCGGAAGAGATATTGACGAACAACGATGCTGCTTTTTGTAGCCACCAAGTTCGGCAGTTGTTGAATGAGTGGGGTGTCCGACTACGACTGCGATGTGCTCATGTGCAATCAGGGAATGGCATTGCTGGATGGAGCCATCGCAGCATCAAGAGAATTGCTGCCAGAAAGCAATGCACCATTACGAAGGCCACGTATTGGTATAACATCACACCAAAGAATGGGAAGACACTAACAACAGCACCGGCCAATGCCATACACACATACCATGTTAGGATAAAGGGCATTGACACTGTCCAGCCAATCGACGAGAAGAGTCATGACAAATACAAGGTAGGGGATCCAGTTTGGGTTAGAACCCCTGGAAACCGGTGCACCACCAAGTTCAAGCGAGGACGAATATCTGGAATGGTCAGCCAGCAGTCGGTCCTTGTTGATCGAACTCCACGCCATGTGCGCGATCTTCGCCCAGCTAGTGAAGTACATCCCACAACTACAGAGAGCGATGAATCATCAGATGATGAGCTGCTGATGAGTGAGGTCACCGAGCAAGAGAGTGGTAGTTGTAGTTCGTCTGATCAGGCAGGATCAGAACCAGAACCAGAACCAGAACCTGAATCTGAGATTGTAAATACCACCCTTCGCAGAAGTCAACGAACTAAGAGGCCACCCCCAGAGTGCACTCTATGTGATCATCAGATCAGGGGGGAGTGTAGTACTTACCAACGAAACAAACGCCCACATGTTTGTGCCTTGTATAGGCATGCGCGACAACAAAACTTGGGTTTTTATAAGCATAAGTCTCGAGGTTGTCAGGAATCTACAGGCGCATGCGCAAGAGGAGGGATTGAGATAGTGGTATAAAAGGCAGGTCGAGTGAGAAGGTTGTGGTTGTTGTTGTCATTGGACGTTACAGTGATGCGTGTGTTAGCAGGTGATTAAGAGGCTGTTTTTTTGTGTGCGTGAAGTCGCGCACCTCGGTGAAGATCATATAAGTCGTGCACCTCGGTGAAGGTGAAGGTCAATGCCAAGTCACTCATCGCCAGGAAGTCCAAAGCCGTTTGAAAAGCTGGACGGCGTTGATGTTGTGTCGCATCTAGCCTACAGTCTACGACTATGCTCCATTAGATTACAGCCTTTTCCGCTCAATGCAACAATTTATGAAGGGTTGCCGATTTGACTTGTTTGATGAAATCGGGGAAGCATGTTAAGAATTTTTTTATTCGAAGCCGGTTGAATGGTACTTTAACCAGATCTGAAAGCTTGCAAATCGATGACAGAAACTCTTGGAAATTGATGGTCCAAATTTTGAAAATAATTATTTTATTTATTTATTGTTATTACTTGGCGAGTGAAATTCCAATATTTTGCAAGTGTTTACGAACACAACCCAATAACTAAGGGAACATTCTTTTTCTTCTCGTCCTTAAGAGTCCTTTCTCTCCAAACAAAACCCGAAGAAAACTCTCATCCAACGTCGCTTTGTTTCTTGTTTTCTCGTGAAAAGAAGCTATTTTCTAAAGCAAACACTAGACGAAACGACGATGACGAAAGAAAGCGACTAGAAGAGAAGTGGAAAAAGAGACCTCACTTAACACAACCATGTATGAAACAGCCCCTACGCATCAAGACTATTTTGTCATTAAAATTATGACAATATAGCATTTTTATTGGTTTGTCATGCTTACTTTTAAAATATCATTTTCTTATTCTGTAATGCTTACATTTGAAATATCATTTTCATTTTTCTGTGCTGCCCCAATAAAGATTTTTATTCGTTTATCATGTACAAGTTTGAAACAGCATGGACAGAAAGATTCCCGTGTTCAACCGAAGTATCTTCAAGTTACACAAGACATACATGAAGAAGGTAAAAGCATACATCGGCCCAAATTTTTTTTAATAATAATAATAATAATAATAATGATAATAATAATAATAATAATAATAATAATAATAACAATAACAATAATAATAATAATAACCCATCCAAGCAAGAACACCAAATGTCATAATAATTTACAAGAAAGAAAAATCCTGTCAAATCGTAGACTTTGCTGTTCCAGCTGACCACAGGGGTGATAACAAAAAAAAAAGAAGAAACAGAGCAAGCCAGAGAGCTGAGAGGGATATGGAAGATGAAGAAAATCAATACCTATAATAGTAGGAGTACTGAAAAAAATACAACGAACAGCAATAATGAAAACAGCTGAAATATTAATGAAACCCCTTGAATGGTGAGATTAACATGCATGAACCACAAACGCAGACCAGACAAACCGCTGAAGAGAAAAAGCAGGAAGCGCTACATGGAACCTAAAACATTGAAGCTGCATAACTATAAATTCTCTAAACCCACTTCATCCCCCATTATCACAGCATTGCCCTCTCCCAAAAAAGAGTGAGACTGAATATCCGAGTAGTCAAGGAGGAAGGAAAGGGCGAGGAGTGAGCACTGACAAAACCTCCACTGTATAAGTGCGAAGAGAACTAGAAAGAACATGGAGGAGGCTTATTGACACTCAAATTCCAGTAAAAACTAATAGCGGCTGCCAACGAGAAATCAATGGCAAGCAGCTGTTGCCATAATGCAAATCAATTTACAAATGTTCTCGAAAGAGGTGGAGTGTACTGGAAAATTTGGGAAGACTTGTTGTCACCCAGCTTCCAGGGAACACCACCGGCTGTATTCAATGAGATCTCTTATGGCCTGTGTGAAAGCTCCTTGTGAGCAAATAATAATGATAATAACGGAAGAAATTGGAATCAAAGGGATGACTGATAAGATACAATGAATAACAATAATGAAAACTGCAGAAATATTAAGGAAAACCCTTGAATGCGGAGACCAACACACATGGGCTACAGGCATAAGTCGGACATAAAAAAAACTGCTACAAATGTAAAACAGAAAGGAGCATCGAATGGAATCAAGAAAACTGAAACTGTATAATCTGAAGTTAACCCTCATGCGTCCCTGTCACCATCAAGTAAGTGAGCGTCAGGAAGGATGGAAAGACCAAAGAGAGAAAGCAGTAGCAAGACCTCCGCTGGATGCGTACAAAGAGGACTGGAACGTTGGGGTGGCTTATTTCCATCCGAATTCCAGTAGAGACCAATGGTCGCTGCCAATGAGAAATCAATGGTAAGAGGTTGTTGTGATAATGCAAATTTATCTGCAAAGGTAATCGAAAGAGGTGGAGAGTGCTGAAAATCACTAAGACTCCAGATAACATAAAACAAGACAAATCTTTGATGGTGGCTTGTGTGAGTAAATAATAATAATCTATATATATATATATATATATATATATATATATATATATATATATATATATATATATATAATCATGTGTGTTCTTTTTTGTGTCACGCTTTCCGGCAAATTTGATCGGTTGAGATTTAATTCTGGAATAAACATTTAATTTCGGAATACACATTTACGAACGCTCGAGGTTACATCTGAATAGCGTGTTCTCACCGCTATATTTTTTTTAATTCTATAAACATTAGGGTTTTATCTTTCAAAAGTTGTTAAGAAACAGTTGATTTTAAGTTGTAAAAAACGATAACAAATCTCTCGGCCGGTGGGGACAAAAATTTAGCAGTTATTTGGGGATTTTTCTCATTGTTTATTTTTTATTTTTACATTTGTTTATTAAGAGAGAGAGAGAGAGAAAGAAAGAGAGAGAGTGAGACGCTGATGATATTATTGCTACACTACATTTACATGAAAACAAAAGCCAAGATGCATATCTGTTATCGTTAAATATGAAGAATTACTCCACTCTCGAAAATTCCTTTCAAATTACCATTCTTGTAGGTTTTAGGGGTCGCTAAAAACGAAAATAACGTTTAAAACTACGGCAAACGAGTATTTTCCAAGATATGAAGAAATATTAGTTTAAAAAATGTGGGGGATCACTTTTCTATATTTATTTAACGTAAAATGAGCACCCACTTTGTGGCCACCGTCGTAAAATTATTTAAAATTACCACTAATGTTTAAAATTCCAAGAAACAAGTAGTTTCCAAGATATGAAGAAATGCACTCACTTTATGATCACTTTTTTAGGAGGGGTGAGGACTGCCGGTTTAATTTTCGTTCTTTTTTTGGAGGGGGATATTCAATTATAGAACTTGCATTATTTTTTAGAAACTACTTGTTTCTTGGAATTTTTAATGGTAATTTTAAAGGATTTTCCGAGGGTGCAAAGAAATCACCCATCCCCGAGAAATATCTTGGCAACAAAGTAGGTGCTCATTTTACGTCAAATTAATACAGAAAAGTGATCCCCCATTTTTTAAAAACTAGCATTTCTTTATATGTTGGAAACTACTCGTTTGCTGTAATTTTAATTGTAGTTTTTGGTACATAAAATATTTTCATCTATATATTAATACGATAGCGTGTGTGTTATTTTCTGTGTCACATTTTTTTCTTCCGAGTGTTTGTTGTTTAATTGTTCTGCCTTTCCATCTCTTTTAATAAATAATTTTACCAAGAATTCTTCATAAGTTTTGGTTTCGGTTTCGATTATAGCTGAAGGAACTCAACTTATATATACATACATTTTTTTTCCTTCATAAGTTTGGGTTTCGATTTCGATTCAAGTTGATGCACACAAGCCATATGGATATATTTTTATTTTTGAAATCACAAATTTATAATACATAAGAATGGATAAGAAATTGACTCTTATAGTAATATATACGAAATCTGTATAAATTAAAATATTATATTTAAGCATATTTTATGACCAGGCTATGCCGGGCGCCCTGCTTGCTTGCATATGTACTTTTGCAGTTTTAACAAAAGAAATACAATAATATCAGGGTGTCTCCATTTACGCTGAACATCCACAAAAATGCCGACATCAATATATTAGATATACACCGTGGAATTTCCACAGGTCCCGCTAATAATAATAATAATAATAATAATAGATACAACAACAACAATAATAATAATAATAATAATAACAACAACAACAACAATGATAATAATAATAACAACAATAATAATAATAACAACAACAATAATAATAATGATAATAATAATAATAACAACAACAATAATAATAATAATAATAATAACAACAACAACAACAATAACAATAATAATAACAACAACAACAATAACAATAATAATAATAACAACAACAATAATAATAATAATAACAACAATAAAATAATAATAATAACAACAACAATAATAATAACAACAACAAAAACAAAAACAATAATAATAATAATAATAATAATAATAATAATAATAATACTCAAGTTATCGATTTAATTCGGTTTAAATTCTAGAGAGAATACGGCATAATCACGTTCACACATCGCTTGCCGTCAGATCTCGGATGTTAAGCAACGTTGAGCCTGGTCATTACAATAATGGGTGACTCATTTGGGAATTCCAGGTGCTGTATGTAGGAGGACGTCGACACCGCTTTGCAAGAATTGCAAAAACTTGACGTCGTCATCTCGCCCAACGGGGATACGAGGGGCGTGCAATAAGTAATGCCCCTGGTCAATTTCCCATAGAAGTAGAGCAACAGAACTTGACACAGTTATTAGTCTTTCTCAACATAGGAACCACCCAGACTTATGCATTTCTCCCATCGCTTGATGCAGCTCTGGAGACCGTTTTTGTAGAACACCCCAGATTGATCCTCCAACCACCACGTGACTTCAGAAATCAAGGCTGCATCATTTGGGAAACGCTTTCCTTTCAAAAACAACTTCATGGCTGAGAAGCAGTGAAAGTCAGAGGGTGCAAGGTCAGGAGAGTAGGGAGGATGGGGAAGGATTTCATAACCATACGCCCGTGCTTCTGATCTGGCGACATGCGAGTTGTGGACCGGAGCGTTGTCCTGCAGGAGGAGGGTACCTTTGCTGATCTATCCCCGCCTCTTAATTTTTATAGCTTCCCTTAATTTTCTCAAAAGTGAAGCATAATAGGCTCCTGTAATTGTGGTACCCTTTGCCAGGAAATCTGTCATCACTACTCCGGCCTGATCCCAGAAGACTGTGAGCATGACCTTGCCAGCGGAGGGCTGCACCCTTGCCTTCTTTGGAGGTGGTGAGTCCAAGTGCTTCCACTGTATTGACTGGTCTTTGGTCTCTGGATCATAGTGATGGACCCAGGTTTCATTCTGTGTAATCATCTTTTGAAAAACTTTGACTCATCTTCTTGCCATATCTCCAAATTCATCCTCGAGCACTCGACGCGTTCTTGCTTCTGGAATGGTGTGAGCAACCTGGGAATCCATCTGCCAGACACCTTATGCATATGCAAATGGCCATGAATGATAGTTACCACAGATCCTGTACTAATCTTGACATCTGGAGCTATTTGGCGAATAGTAGTGGGCCGATCTTCCAAAATGGCAGCCTCAATTTGACGGACAGATGCCTCATCAGTAGCAGAAGGGGGTGGCGACCAGGTCTGGGAGCTGTTTCCACAGACTTCCGGCCATGTTTGAATTCCCGATGCCAGCGTTTTACAAGGTCATATGATGGGGCATTATCACCATAAGTTTTTTTCATTTCATCAAAAGTCTACTGTGGTGTGCGTCCTTTTAAAGACAAAACCGGATCACTGCTCGACATTTAATAGGCTCCATTTCACACCTGACTTAGTTCAAACACCTGTAAAACAGAAACCGCAATTAGTTCAGAGCTGTAATTTCCCACATAACCCGTAGAGATATAAATCATTACACATGCAAAATTTCAGCTAGATCAGACAACTGGAAGTGGGTCAGGGACATTACTTATTGCACGCCATTCGTATACATGTGACTGGGGGCCGCTTGTGAATTTCATACTTCTATGAAACTTCCTCCTTTGGAGGAAGCTAGTTAAAACCGAATAGGGTTAGTGCTGACCGACCGAAATTCTACAAAAGCACGGTAATTTAAAAACTAGAAATCAAATCACAATTAAATTATTGGTTAGGCGATTGGTAATAAATTAACATCTTCTAAAAGGATAAAATGGTAAAGCCTGGAAGCATAGACCCCTTAGAATTGCACGGGATCACATCTCAGGCCAACAACTTAACTCAGCTTGTCTGATTTTTGTGTGATAAGCTCGTGATGACTAAAAAAGCTTAATATAAATGCTCAAATAGGATTTTGTCTTTGATTCTGCAATACTGACTGAGGGGTGACGGTGTCTAAGTGGTAAACGACATAAACTTACAACCCATGGGTCTCAAGTTCGAATCCAGTTCAATTCCCATAATTATTTTCACTTGGTGATGTTGGCAACATTCACGTGACATCTGCCATCAGTACTTGATGTCTTTCTACATAAAAATTCTAACTAGAAAGACATCGGGGAAACGAACGCCACCAATATTCATCTGGTTCATACGAAATAAATGAACGATGCAAAACAGCAAAGATGCTTATATACGAGAGGGAGTTGTAGTGATTATAAAGACCTATTTTCTCTTGAGAATAAATGTCCTTGCACAACCCACTGAAAAATCAGCTTGCAGAGCGCATTAATTTCAGCTGTCCCCGTGTCGGTCGGTCGGTCGGTCGGTCTACACTACCCCTATTCAGGTTTAACTGGCTTCCTTCAAAGAAAGAAGTTTCATAGGAGTATGAAATTCACAAGCAGGGGAGATGACGAAGTTAGGTTTTTGCAAAACTAGCAGGAAGGTGGCGACGTCCTCCTACATACAGCGGCTGGAATTTTCTAATTCGTCACCCATTTTAGTAATAACCAGGCTCTACGTTGCTTAATTTCGGTGATGTGACGGGAACCGGTGCATCAACGAGATTATGCCGTATATACGTTTCCCTTTGGAGTTCTTCAGTCCCTTTCTCGGTGTGTCAGCAGAGAAAATCCTGGGAGCATCAAAGAAAGATATCCCTTTTCCCTAATTCTCGAGCTCTTTCTTTTGCTCTCTCTCTCTCTCTCTCTCTCTCTCTCTCTCTTCCTCGTTCTCTATGTATTGCTCTATTTCTTCTACCCTGCCCCCTGAACACTCCAGCATTAAAGATCTTTGCCTGAAGATAATTGCTGGCCGACCTTGGACAGATTAAATAACTTTTAGCTCTTTCGTTTCCTCACTCGGACACTCTCCAACTTTCTTCGACTAAAATATTTTCGTTGTTGTTTTAAAAGAAGTGTTGTTGCCTTCCGTGCGACAATTTCATTTACTACTATGAATAGAAGTACATCTTGTATTTTCTAAAATGGTGACCCCCGATGTGATATAAACACGCAATCTTCTAATTTGGAGTCAAGTTAAATCAATGCGCCCGTCAAACTGATTGGTCAGTGCATGATCAAATTGCAAGAGAAAATGAGTATTTATTTTATTTACGCCCGTGACATGTCCGTCCGTCCGTCATTCACGCTTTAGCTCCAAATGCCACTTCCGACGATAATCGCACTGATTGAATAGGCGCATCTCAATGAAATCGTTCTCATTTATCTCATTCATATTTTTTTCGAAATGAAAAATGAAAGTGTTGACATTTACGGTTTCTCCCGAAACCTTTCAGTTGGACGCGATGCTGCAAAATTTACGTCGAATCTTCCAGAAAGCCTCTTCGCTCATCTTTGTCTAACTTTATTATAATAAACGCAAATTCTTAAGCATGTATTTTTATGCTTTCATTCTGACCTTATGTAAATGAAAACGTGTCGCCAGCTTGACTGTTTCGCCATAAGAATTAATTTCAAAATGTCATTAGCAATGGCAAGAACAAATAAAAAAGGAAAGGGCGATGGAGACAAAATCAATTTTTTCTGTATTTTTCTAGCGGAAACAGTTAAGAAAATATTTACAGGATAGTAAATGAAATTGCATATTCCTTTCATCCACCCAAAAATAAAATACAATAGAAATATATATATATATATATATATATATATATATATATATATATATATATATATATATATATATATATATATATATATATATATATGAATTATTTTTTGGAATATTCAGTCGAACAATAACTTTTGATTGTACATTTCAACCTACAGTTTTAATTTTCTTTCTCTTATATATATATATATATATATTGTGCATATATATATATATATATACCTGATGTATGACCATTTGAAAAATTCTAGGCGCCGTATGCGCTTTCCGCTTATCTCGGCATTGTTTCCACTCGTCCTGAACCTCCACTTGTCACTGGTATTCAACAATGTCGAATCAGGAGAGCTGTGTTTGGTAATTGCGCAACTCTTGGCACCAAAATATTTTACGTGCAGGCACCTGATAGTGAGTATCCATAGTCTGTCAAGACTGAAGGAAGCCATTTTTTATATATGTTTATATAATTTTATATATTATATACATACATATACATACATACATATATATACACAAATATATACATATATATACATATACATATATATATACATATATATATACATATACATATATATACATATACATAGACACACACACAAACACACAAACATATATATGTATGGGGGTGCGCGCGCGCGCGTGTGTGTGTGTGTGTGTGTGTGTGTGTGTGTGTGTGTGTGTGTGTGTATACACAGCATAATCACGTTTGACACACCGATTCCCGTCAGATCACTGAAGTAAATAAACGATGAGATTGGCCAGTGCCAGATGGATGACGATTTGGAACTTCCAGGTGCTGTATGTGCCCTACGCCTATCTCGGCATTGTTTCCAGTCGTCCTGGACTACTCCTTGCTACTGGACTCAAGCAGTGCTGATTCAGAACAGGTGTGGTCGGGGATTGCGCAGTGCACATATGAAAAATGTCTTGAAACTTATTGAAGGCACCTCGTTTGTATATATATATATATATATATATATATATATATATATATACATGGGGATCACCACTTATCAAGGCCCGTAAGCCATTCGGGGATAAGGGTTATTTTTGTGTACAATAATCGATGGGATAATATCGTAGTAATAGTTAGTATTGGAGATTTGATAAAGCGTCTTACTTAAGGGGGCGATTAATCAGGAATTTGTTTATGTTGGACTTGAAGACGTCAAAGTTGTAGTCAGGTGGGAAACAGGCAAACGGAAGAGAATTCCACAGGCGTGCACTTCTCAGAAAAAAGCTATGTTCATGGAATCTACGTTTTGATTTAGGCACAAATAAAGAGTGGGGGAGATTAATGACAGTGGTTTTAGCTAGACGGGTGTTTATCATGAAGGATTGGCGAAGGGGGGCCAGAGATTGGAGCTCGGACGAGCACTTGTCATGGAAATGACGATAAAACAAAGACAGGCTCGCAACGTCTCTTCTGTGAGAGAGAGGTTGCAGGGAAGAGAAGAGAGCATCCCCCACTAAGCCACGAAGTCTATTTTGTACTTTGGCAAGGCAGGATAGGCTGTTTTTTGAAGCTCCAGCCCAGATGTGGCAGCAGTACTCCCTCTTTGGACGTACTTGGCTTTTATAGAGATAGAGAATTGCATTAGTATATATATATATATATATAGAGATATATATTAGTGACTTGACAATGCCACAGGGAGACAACCAAGCAAAAAAAGCCCTAAGCAAAATTCATCCCAAATCAGCAAACCTTAGGCTGACTTGTCAGAACACTATATATACAAATGTAGGCTAAATTGGGCATATTTTATTGATCTGTAAATAAAACGTTGACTTTTAACATTATATATACATATATATATATATATATATATATATATATATATATATATATATATATATATATATATATATATATGCAGTAAAACCCGGGTTACGGCATTAAAAGTTAATAACAAAATACAGTGCAGTATATAATACACACACACACACACACACACACACACATATATATATATATATATATATATATATGTATATATATATATATATATATATATATATATATATATAATCAAATAACCTTATAGATAAAACCGTAAGGCGCGGTGATTACCGTAACTAGAGGCCAAAAAAACATCGTATTTCACATCGTAGCTTGAAAAAATCGTATGATCTGACATACCACCGCATATTTTATTGTTTTGAAAATATAGGTTGATTTTTTACCAGTTTCATGAAATTTTAACCATAGAATAGTATTATTATCTTTTAAAACCTGTAAATTTTCATGTTGTTTCGTCTCAGAGTCTCAGAGAACAAAAGATGTGAACATTACGAGTATAGATATATCCATATATATATATATATACAAGAATAAAAAAGCATTGGAAATGCAAAAGGATATAGGGATGGTATGCCAAAAAGTATACAAACAAGATAGCTATGAATGGCTAGGCACATGGAAATAGAATTGCATCCAAAGTATAGCCCTATAGCTTTTCTCCAATCTTCATTCCGTGCCATCATTACAGTTGTAAAAAGCTATAGGGCTATACTTTGGATGCAATTCTATTTCCATGTGCCTAGCCATTCATAGCTATCTTGTTTGTATACTTTTTGGCATACCATCCCTATATCCTTTTGCATTTCCAATGCTTTTTTTATTCTTGTTAATTAGTATTTTTACTTACAGTCTTATTTTTAAACTTACATTCATGATAGTATTGTCTTTTTTAGGAGGCGGCTCATTGCTGCCTCCATTAGTAGCAGGTCGCGTCCTGCTGGGTTTTAGGTCTTTGGGGTTTGGGCCTTAGGAGTTGCCTCTTGGTCCTCCATCGGTTCTATATTACATAGAGAGTGCTACCGCCTCTCTGATAAAACAGTTAGAGTATTATAAAGTTCTAAAATGTTCATACCTTCACTATTAAATTTTTCTTGACTTTCTTGCAGTTTCTTTTGCGGTTAATTTAACTTATTTCCTTTGGCGTTTGGTGAGTTCTTAGAAGAACTGGTCTGATCTACTTTTCTTAGCGAGCGAAGAGATTCAGCTGCATTTAACAATGTTTGCTATAGTGTATTTTTGCGCATGCGTGAGAATTTCAAGTTTCCTCCTTATTTTTCAATAACAGTAGTCATGTGTCTTTCTGCGAAGAGCGACAAACGTCAGTGTTAGCCGTGATCGTCTAGAGGTTAGGACCCCCACGTTGTGGCCGTGCTAACCTAGGTTCGAATCCTGGTCACAACATTGACATTTTGTACATATTTTACAGTCCAAAATCTGAAGAATTATTTGTTTTTATGACATTGTTTTTTGACGTCGTACTTGCTGATAGGTTACTCTTATAACAATTTTGATCAACTGAGATAAAGATTTCGTGGTTTCATTAACGCTGGTGGGTTACTGTTTAAAGAAAAAACCTTAACGTTCACCTCAAATATTCAGCGTCCAAGAAATATACGCTACTGGCAAATTGGAACGTCTGTGAGCATCCGGTGTATTATTTGGAGCTGTCGCTTTTGAGAGAAGTTCCGTGTTCGAAGTGGTCTGTCTACATTGGGTATATAGTGTTTAAAACTTGTTATTACACGTAACCTTATTTAATTATGGAGTTAGCTAAAAAGCGATGGGTCACTGCACTTCTCCGTGTAAAGAGCAGTCGATTGATGCTTGAACTGTTGTCAGAGACCGTTCGTACACCGAGATACATCGTCTCAAAAGAAAGAAGAAAGAAGAAGAAAGAAGAACAATTGTCCATTTTTGTACCCTTTTTTTCTGCTCTCTTTTGACATTTTAACCGACGTTCTGACACTCGCTGGATTCGTAAGACACTTCTCTGTAAGAATATGTGCTTTTTGAAACTTATAAGTTGATTTTAGTTGAGATTTGGATAGTTTTGTTTTGTAGGCGTATATAGGCGTGTACGGGCCATCCCTATATAGAGAGTGCTACCGCCTCTCTGATATATATATATATATATATATATATATATATATATATATATATATATATATATATATATATATATATATATAGTAGAACCCGGGATACTGCATTAAAAATTAGTAACAATATACAGCAGACTATATAATGCAATAATACACATGTTGATAATTAAAGAACATTATAAATAACACCGTGAGGCGGAGAAAATACCGTTACTAGGGGCCGAAAAAACATCGTATTCCACATCATAGCCTGAAAAAAACATATCCTGGCGCCACTGTATCCCGAGGCTAGATTTTATACCACTTTTGGGGAAATTTTTAAGTTCCTCATCACAGCGACTATTTATCAGAAGTTAACAAATTAAGGCTCATTTGAAAGGTAAAGACCTGAATTCTGTCGTGTGCTATGTGACATTGGCCATTAAGGTCGCACATTAAGTGGATCATCCATCATCCAGAGTTTATTTTTGGCACTTTTTTAAAGTCATAAGATGTTTGAATCTTAGTCATCCGTTTCCCTAGTTTTGCATGTGAATTACAAAATATCTGATATTTTCCCTAAAACCTCTAGCCTTGATAGAGGGGAGACTAAAACGTGCTGCTATGGTTTCAAATGATCTGAAATAACAGCAAGGGGAGACTTGATTCCAAATATTTCTCATATGTTATATCTCCCCTCTTTCGTTTTCATACATAAAATTAACTTCACAGTGTATAAAGATTATTTGATACTGGAGATATTCATAATCGTACGCTATTTCCAAAAGAGAGGAGATATAACATATGAGAAATATTTGGAATCAAGTCTCCTCTTGCTGTTATGTCAGATCATTTGAAGCCATAGCAGCAAGTTTTAGTCTTCTTTCCATCAAGGACAGAGGTTTTGGGGAAATATATATGCCTGTCTCTATCTCTATAAACACCAAAATATTTTTGCTGGTACCGTGCTCCCAGTCGGGAAGGAGTACTTGGGAGGAGGGCTCGTACAAGAAAATATTGCAGCGACAAATGTACGAATACAATTTTGTGGCCTTTAATATTTTGTCATAACTATAACAACTTTTTCACTGCGTGTGTGACACAAGGTTAGGAAGCAACAGTATAACGCTTACATGTTCTCTTTACATCATCGCTACCGAGAGAACTTTATTGAGTTCAGAGTTTGAGTCAATGCTGGAAATCTGAATTATAATCGCTCAGGACTTATACGGGCGCTTCTACAGAATTAAGACCAGATTTTGTCGATAAATGGAGTTTTCAGATAAGAAAAACAATGATTTCAACTGATTTTTTTGTCAATTCTAATAAGTTACAATCTTAGTTTCCAAATTATTCAGTCGAAAATACTGAATATTAATGAATTATTTAATAAAAAACATTGTAATCGTGTTAGTAGGTAAAAATTTGCTGCCATCTTGTTTAAATTAAAACGGAAAATTACCACCCTTTTGAACTCTCCTGTGTCTTGCGAATTCTATTTTTATTTTCTTTAATAAATAATTTTCTACCTTAGATTTTCGTAATTGTTTTATATAATATTCTTTAAAATACGAGAGACACGTAGATACTATTGTTTTCATGTGAAATTCAATATTACGATTGTAGAAGCGCCTTTATACGTTATTTTTTTTTATTTTAGATGTAGTAATGTGTATTCTGTATCATGAATTGATTTTCTTTGTTTGATTTTTTGTTTGTTTTTTGTTTTTTGCTTTTTTTGTTATTCCTTATGCAAATGAAAGCATGTCGCCAGTTTGTCCGTTTCTTGTAGAAAAATTATTTCCAAAATGCCATCATCAGCCGCGAAAAACGTGATATGTTATGGAAAGCGTAAGGGTCATTTGTTATCACTTGCAATGGTGCGTAATGAAGTTAAGCAACGTTGAGCCTGGTCCGTACAAGATGGGTGATCATTTCAGAATATCAGGCGTTGTATACAGGAAGACGTCGACACTTCCTTGCAGGAGAGTACAAAGTGAAACTTGCGTTTTCTTTAAGCAGCCTTACATATTACGTCCCCTGTTTCATCCTTTAGTTTCGTTTTTGACAAAGGGTGAAAAATTGCTGTTTTATGCGAGAATCTAGTTATCAAACACTTATAATTGGTTAGTTTTTACTTTTTAGCTCCTTGTACCAAATGGATTCATGGATTATCCGTAGCGATTTCCATTTAAAAAAAAAATAAAAAAACAAGAGCTGAAAAACCTAACGTCATCATCTCTCCTGGCCGGGATATACATGTTAATATGAATCCTATATTCCCTAGAAGTTTTCTCCTTTGGAGATAGTCAGTTCAACTCACCTAGTATGAATACTTCATTTGATTTTCTGTTTTCGTTCACAATAACCTGATAAGTCTGTTGGATAGCCTCTATTTATTTGTTCAGCAAGGTAAAAGATTAGTTATTATAGATTTTAATGTAGATAAATTAGTTTCACCAAAAGGTAGCACTGTAGATTACTTTTGATATTGTTTTTATTTAACTCTTATTAACCTAATACCAGACAAATTGACATTTGGATGTAAGAAGCTACTATTTGGGACCATGCCTACAAGGGTACTATATAGGGAGTTGAGCAGCGAGATGTCTGTTAGCATTACGTTTAAATCTCTCTATGTTGGTACAGTCATGGAAGCAGGAAACAGGAAAGGGATTCCAAAGTCTAGCAGTTCAAAGGAAGAACCTATTAGAGTAGAAAGTTTTCCAGCATCTCGAGTGCTCTAGATTTTTGGGGTGCGATTTTGCTGTTTGTCAGATTAGTCGAGTGTATTTACGTTGAAATGACACAAGTGATATAAGTTCGACAGAGCACATTCCATTAAAGGAAATTGAAGACAGACACAAAAAAAGAGTTGGAGCTTGGTTGATAATGCTGGATATATTAGATTGGAAACTCTTTTGAGGACCCTGCCTAAGAGGGAAAGATTAGTGGTAGATGAACAAGCCTAGATGTAGATTACGGCAATACTTTTTAAAAATATCTCTCTTGAAGTAAAGAGTGATTTTTCCTGAACCCAAGTAACACTAATTATTTCATAGTTCTTCTGCATAATACGTTGGCAGATATGTGGTGATGTAGTTATGCAGAATATGGACAGTGGTATGCTCTGATTTTTCCGGACCTTTCAGGGTGGCGACAGAGACGTGAGTGACCAAGCGCGCACCGGACTTTTCCGACCGAATCATCAAAAGAAGCTACCAAAAGTGCATTAAGAACGGTGGTGGCTATGTAAGAAGATTCTACAACTGAGCGACTAAACTGTCAGAGCATAAGTTCAGTCATCATAACAATGCAATTTGCAATCCTTCTGATCTATTCGGGCGGAATAAAAAATAAGAGGCATAATTTTCGGATGTCTCTCTTAATTGTTAATTCTTTTATTCAATTTCTTATCGACATAGTTTGAATTTCTTGTTTGCGTCACGACGGCATGTGAAGGAAATACATAACCTACCATCTTGACTATTTCCACCGAAAATATTCTGTTATTAGTTTCTCCAACTTTACCATTCGATGACCTTGATACGATCTCTGATGAATAAGCTCCACTAAACTGGTAGATAAATATCCCGACTTCACCCATAACGGATAAATATAAAACCCTATCTCTCTCTTAATTGCTGTTATATATATATATATATATATATATATATATATATATATATATAGAGAGAGAGAGAGAGAGAGAGAGAGAGAGAAAGAGAGAGAGAGAGAGAAGAGGAGATATAGAGGGGATGTCCCAATAATATTTATACACTCTTTAAATGACCATAAAACCAACATTTATTCTAAGAAAGAAAAGTTTCATACATCACAATACTGTAAATGAATATAGAAACCAGCTAATTATCGCGAGTGTTCAAATTGTTGGCCATTGTAGTCCATGAACATCTAACAACGCTCACTGATTGAATCGAAAACTTTCCTAATCTGTCCAATTGGTCTGTTGACACATCTTCTTTCAATGGTTGCTTGCAACTCAAAACATCATTTTGCAGATTTATTAGTCGTAATACGAAACAATATTGTAACGGCTACCTTTTGAAAAATAATAAATGACCAAGCGAGAAAACTTGATGTTTGGAACTTAAAGAATTATTATATTACACTATATATATGTGTGTGTGTGTGTGTGTGTTTGTGGGTGTGTGTGTGTGTGTGTGTGTGTGTGTGTGTGTGTGTGTGTGTGTGTGTGTGTGTGTGTGTGTGTGTGTGTGTGTGCGTACTAATCAAGGGACAATTTTATTGCTTGACCTGCATGAGGTTCGGACTCAATGGTGCAGTGTCCATCATGCAAACATTTTTTAATGCCATTTCGACAAAGCACAAGCACGTATAGTGAGCAATATCTGTCTTTATTGATGACTTGTATGTGGACGAGAGTATTGTGTCTGCGGCGTGTCTGGAGGAGCATCTCTAAAGTTTCAGGTTCTTCAGCAAAGAGTCGGGGAGGCTATAGGATGGTGCAAGAGTGCTTGGTTTGCACGTTTAAGGAGCGGCTAACGCTCTGTGTTGGAGAAGGAACGAAATCCCAGACCTGCCTCGTATACTCTGTAAAAATCACCGCAACCAGAAAAAAGGGCACTATACTGGAAGCAGTATATTTGTGCAACGTGTCCTCTGCTACAGCAGCTGCCAACATCATCTATCGGTACCACATACGGCTGAAAGCAATAAATAGCGCCAACACACAATCAACAGCAGACTTTCTCCAAAATGGGTGACCGAGTGTAAGTAAAAGCTCAACATGGACGATGTACCACCTGGTATGGAGTAGGACGTGTTACCTACTTGTAATTTCGGCCACACATAGCATATCGGTCGACGGAATGTCACGCCATGTGTAAGATCTATGAGTTCTAGTGGGTCAAGGCTTTTCTGACACGTATTTAGAGAATGCAAGTTCTGACACGTATTTAGAGAATGCGAGTTGTGACACGTATTTAGAGAATGCGAGTTCTGACACGTATTTAGAGAATGCAAGTTGTGACACGTATTTAGAGCATGCGAGTTGTGACACGTATTTAGAGAATGCGAGTTGAGAAACGTATTTAGAGAATGCAAGTTCTGAAGCGTATTTAGAGAATGCAAGTTGTGACACATATTTAGAGAATGCGAGTTGTGACACGTATTTAGAGAATGCAAGTTGTTACACGTATTTAGAGAATGCAAGTTCTGACACGTATTTAGAGAATGCGCGTTGTGACACGTATTTAGAGAATGCAAGTTCTGACACGTATTTAGAGAATGCGAGTGTGACACGTATTTAAAGAATGTGATTTCTGACAAGTATTTAGAGAATGCGAGTTGTGACACGTATTTAGAGAATGCGAGTTGTGACACGTATTTAGAGAATGCTAGTTGTGACACGTATTTAGAGAATGCGAGTTGTGACACGTATTTAGAGAATGCGAGTTGTGACACATATTTAGAGAATGCGATTTCTGACACGTATTTAGAGAATGCGATTTCTGACACGTATTTAGAGAATGCGATTTCTGACACGTATTTAGAGAATGCGAGTTGTGACACGTATTTAGAGAATGCGAGTTGTGACACGTATTTAGAGAATGCAAGTTCTGACACGTATTTAGAGAATGCGAGTTGTGACACGTATTTAGAGAATGCTAGTTGTGACACGTATTTAGAGAATGCGAGTTGTGACACGTATTTAGAGAATGCGAGTTGTGAAACGTATTTAGAGAATGCGAGTTGTGACACGTATTTACAGAATGCGAGTAGTGACACGTATTTAGAGAATGCGAGTTGTGACACGTATTTAGAGAATGCGAGTAGTGACACGTATTTAGAGAATGCGAGTTGAGAAACGTATTTAGAGAATGCAAGTTCTGAAGCGTATTTAGAGAATGCAAGTTGTGACACATATTTAGAGCATGCGAGTTGTGACACGTATTTAGAGAATGCAAGTTCTGACACGTATTTAGAGAATGCAAGTTGTTACACGTATTTAGAGAATGCGAGTTGTGAAACGTATTTAGAGAATCCGAGTAGTGACACGTATTTAGAGAATGCAAGTTGTGACACGTATTTAAAGAATGCGATTTCTGACAAGTATTTAGAGAATGCGAGTTGTGACACGTATTTAGAGAATGCGAGTTCTGACACGTATTTACAGAATGCGAGTAGTGACACGTATTTAGAGAATGCAAGTTCTGACAAGTATTTAGAGAATGCGAGTTGTGACACGTATTTAGAGAATGCGAGTTGTGACACGTATTTAGAGAATGCGATTTCATACACGTATTTAGAGAATGGAGTTGTGACACGTATTTAGAGAATGCGATTTTATACACGTATTTAGAGAATGCGAGTTGTGACACGTATTTAGAAAATGCGAGTGTGACACATATTTAGAGAATGCAAGTTCTGACACGTATTTAGAGAATGCAAGTTCTGACACGTATTTACATTATGCAAGTTCTGACACGTATTTAGAGAATGGAGTTGTGACACGTATTTAGAGAATGCTAGTTGTGACACGTATTTAGAGAATGCTAGTTGTGACACGTATTTAGAGAATGCGAGTTGTGACACGTATTTAGAGAATGCTAGTTGTGACACGTATTTAGAGAATGCAAGTTGTGACACTTATTTAGAGAATGCGAGTTGTGACACGTATTTAGAGAATGCGAGTTCTGACAAGTATTTAGAGAATGCGAGTTGTGACACGTATTTAGAGAATGCGAGTTGTGACACGTATTTAGAGAATGCTAGTTGTGACACGTATTTAGAGAATGCGAGTTGTGACACGTATTTAGAGAATGCGAGTTGTGACACGTATTTAGAGAATGCGAGTTGTGACACGTATTTAGAGTATGCGAGTTGTGACACGTATTTAGAGAATGCAAGTTCTGACAAGTATTTCGAGAATGCAAGTTCTGACAAGTATTTAGAGAATGCAAGTTCTGACAAGTATTTAGAGAATGCGATTTCATACACTTATTTAGAGAATGCGAGTAGTGACACATATTTAGAGAATGCGAGTAGTGACACATATTTAGAGAATGCGAGTAGTGACACATATTTAGAGAATGCGAGTGTGACACGTATTTACATAATGTAAGTTCTGGCACGTATTTAGAAAATGTGAGTTCTGACACGTATTTAGAGAATGTGAGTTGTGACAATTTGACCGAGACTAGGTAAACAGGTACCTAGCATAAATGCGAGCGATGCCTCTTTCGATGACACTTCGAATGAAAACCCAGTGACTGTATCACTGCTAATAAGCACACGACGCACATAAACGACCTTCCGAATGTTTCATATGTGATCATATGATAAGGAGGGAATGTAGTAACAATTCTACAAACAACTCCAGCTCAAAAACTCAAAAGGTGTGCTCCCTCTTATACTAGTGCGTGAAATCATGAGAATAAGACGGCGCGTGAGGTGCGATATGTGTTATGAATAAGGACGAGATACACCACGTGAAATGGCGAGAGTTGCTGAGCATAATCGACTTACCTTTTTAGGGAAGAGGGGCAGTATTTCGCTCACTCTTGATACGTAAACCTCCGTCACTAAAAATACGCGCATGCGTATAGAAAAACGGCGAACAAGGAAAAGAAAAAGACTCACTTGCAACAAGTTCCGGTGCTGTAAATCAAAATTTTCCAAAATTCTACGGAATAAGATCCTATCTTGAAGAAAAAATGTTACATGATAAGGGCTGTCCCCTTTTCATGTAAGTATAAAAATAGAGAATTTAGTTTAAAATGAAAATGAAATAGCAATAGACAAATTCGAACCTCGTAATTTAGTTTAGAAATAGATTACGTGTGAGAATTTAAAAATGTAAAACAAACATTTGTTTAGATTATAGATAAATATTTCAAAGAAAGAATGTGAACTCTCAAGTTTGTTATGAAATTTTAAATTGAAAGAATGCAGCTTATAAGATAATGTTTTTAACATATTGAATATAGGTTAAAATTCTTTTTGTAGAAATAGGAAAAGTTTTGGACACGTATGTCCAGAACACGTGAAAGAAGACACATGTTTTAACATGTGTATGACGTCACGGAAAATAGAAAGTTCTAGGAATGGAGAAAAAACTTTAGAGTTAACAGTCAGTGAAGAAACTCGGAGAGAGACAGTCAGGCGTCTAGGAAGCGAGACGTCACTTTGAAACTAAAATGTGAGACTTTGAATTCTTGGTGATGGAAACACGGCCGTGTGACGAAATAAACCATTATGTGTTTTGTAAAGCTCGTCTTGTCTTATGATTCTTACAAAAAGGTAAAGTGAAATTGTATTATATATTTGTGTTATAAAATGTCTTTACATACACGTCTCAACATCATCATGTCTACACAATGTCCGAACTGTCTGAACACTATGTCATCACTCAAAGAGCTTCTCCTCTTCTCCCATTCAACACATCTAAAGAATGAACATTTAATATATAAGAATCTCTCTCCTAACAGGAACAATCTCTCAAGTCTCTTACAACAACATCTATCTCTCACTGAGTCCTTTCAACATTCCTCTCTCTGTAATAAGATCTCTCTCTAAGAGTCTCTTCTAAGACTGCGCGTATAATAAGACTCTCTCAATGAAACCCCTATATGTAACAAAAAGTGATCAATATTATAGATAGAGTGTTAATATGAGATAAAAAAATGAAAATAAAAAATGAACATTTCAATTATTTATAAATTCATCAAATGTTCAATACACACACACACACACATATATATATATATATATATATATATATATATATATATATATATATATGCACTAGCAGGGAGACCCGACCTTGCTCGAGATTGAATGATGATCAATGGATATTTTACACTCCTATATTTTTAGTCATCAAGATCCGTGAAATCGCACGGGAGGAAGTTCCACATGCCTCCAAGCAGTAACTTAGTCCAAAATATATGTTATTCTACATTGCACTCTAGAGAACCTACTGTTTCTTTTATGAAATTATTCTATGCTACCATTTCAGCCCGGCGTTGCCCGGGTGTTTATGTGTGTATGTTGAGCAAAATAAAAGTGGGAGTAGGAAGGCAGGCTCGAACCCGTACCGCAAAGGAGGAAAAGAACGGGATAAAACCTAACGTTTATTCTGTTACGACCACTGCCAAACCGGAAGCAACATTTTTTTAAAATTAAGGCTAGACCATCTAAAGGAGAGGATAACTTTAAACAATATCGGCGAAAAAAGTTACCCCCTCCCCTGTAGAAAAGTTCCTAGTTAAAGAGGAATATATTAATGTTTTTAGCCAAAAGCACAAAGAACGGTCAATTTTTAAACTTTGACCCCCGATTATGACCCCTTAAAATTTATTGTTTTGGGCTCAAATCAAGTTATTAAGTTAGATCCATGTCCAAGGAACCTATATCTAAAATTTCAAGTGTTAAGACCCCAAATTGTCGGGGGAGTTTGGTAGAGTTCACAAATGTAAAATCGTTTAACTTTGACCCCTTAATCGCAAAATTTTGGGCCGAACCCCGATCACATAGATTTTCCCAAATCTCAGTACTCTGTATATCAAATTTCGAGTTTGTAGACTAAAAATTGACAGAATTGTTGCGTAGAGAAATGTACACACACACACACACACACACAAGTTTACTTTTATAGATATACTAGCATGGGTGCCCGGCGTTGCCCGGGTGTTTGGAGGTGTATGCTGAGCAAAACAAAACAAAAAACAACGGTCAATTTCTTTAACTTTGACCCCTATTATGACCCCTTAACATTTATTGTTTTGGGCTCAAATTGAGTTATTAATTTAGATCCATGTCCAAGGACCCTATATCTAAAATTTTAAGTGTCCACACCCAAAATTTTCGGAGGAGTTTGATAGACTTCTCAAAGGTCAAATCGTTGAATTTTGACCTCTTAACAGCCAAATTTCTGGCCTAAAACCGATCACATAGATTTTCCCAAATCTTAGTTTGTATATCAAATGTCAAGTCTGTAGACTGAAAATTGACAGAGTTATTGCGAAGGAAAATGTACACAGACGCACACACAGACAGACACACACAGACACACAGACACACAGACACGTTCACTTTTATAGATATATAGACTAGCGTGGTTGCCCGGCGTTGACCGGGTTTTTATTAGGTGTATGCTAAGCAAAAAACAAAACAAAAAAACGGTAAATTTTCTTAACTTTTACCCCTATTATAACCCCTTAACATTTATTGTTTTGGGCTCTAATCAAGTTATTATGTTAGATCCATGTCTAAGGAACCTATTGACAATAATGGCTCATATCATCAGAGGAAATGAAATGTGGTTAGCAAAATGTTCAGCTGTGAATAGACATTTAGTGTCCATTCACAGCTGAACATTTTGCTAACCGCATTTCATTTCCTCTGATGATTTGAGCCATTATTGAAAATCCATGGATTAAGGAAATTAACATAACCCCTTCTATATATTCCTTAGTCAAACAATAAATTCTTAATGCGAATATATGTGTCTATATGTTCTTTTTTCAGAATTTAAAATATAGCCACCAAACCTATATATATATATATATATATATATATATACATATATATATATAATGAATGACAAAAGTGTATAATCGAAAGTTTATCATGTTGACCATCTTACAATTTATTCCTTTAATTCAGTTGACATTTACAGTTCGTGACAGTATCTGTTTCGTAGCAAAAAATCAATTACTTAATTATTATATCAATCAGTGAATCTATTTTGCCCTTAACTCACCAGAAGAAATAGCAACAATCAATCCTTCAAAGGGAGATAACGTGTAAATATCAACTGAATTAAAGAAATAAGTTGTAAGATGGTTAACATCATAAACTTTGAAATATAGACTTTTGTCATTGATTTATTATATTGCCCTGTAATTACACTGAGCTTCTTAAATAACGATTGGTATATATTATAAGGAAATAAAGTATATTTCCACACACACACACACACACACACACACACACACACACATATATATATATATATATATATCGATTTTTTTGTTGTTAGTTTGTTTTAACGATAATATGGTTATTAGCATCTCCAATTTTGGAGATCTAGGAAAATATTTTCTGCGGCGTAAACAAATATTATTTATTTATATATTATTTCACTTATAAAAAAGAAATTGGCCAACACGTTCTTCACAGTTCTACCGACCGTCAGTGTAGCTTTACTGCTTTAGTATTCGAACCTCAGACCACATATACTATAATTGAGTGCGTTAACCGTTACGCTACAAACTCCTAGATGGCTTTACGTGTGATTTTTACTGCTTATAAGCTTATGTATATTTTTTGTTATTGATTTTTTTAACGTTAATACAGTTATTGGCGTCTTCAGCGTTGGAGATCAAGAAAGTATTTTCCCTTAGACGATCGCCCATATTTTTGGGACGTAAACAAATAAACCGATTTATTTATTTATTTATTTATTTATTTATTTATTATTTTACAGTAATCTACTTCAAAATGGCTCTTTTCTCTTTTGCGCATCCTATATATATAGTATTCTCACGAGAAAAAACATACATGCACAAACCTTTTACAACAGCCATAAATGTTACTACTTATATATATAATGTGTGTGTATGTGTTGATATATATGTATATATATATAAACATGTGTATATGTGTGCGTATATATATATATGCGTATGTGTGTGTGCATTACTATTTCATTTACTTACATAAATTAATATAAGAAAATATAAATTTTTGCGTAAATTTTCAGTATTTACTTCAACAGTGCTCAATGCATGAGTATAGCTACACACATAAGCCATACGAATTCTCACTAAGATGAAACACGGAATATTATGTGTAGCTTAATTGCCATATATATTGTCATATATTACTATGTGTGTGCGTATATATATATATATATATATATATATATATATATATGCGTGTGTGTGTTTGTGTGTAAGTAGAAAAAGTCAAGATATTGTAGAATTAAATTTGTAATATTTTATTCAAACAAGGAATGCGAAGTAAAGGTGAAAGGTTCCTTATTCCATGGAGTTTCAAAGATAGGCACTTCTCCTCAGAAAAATAAAACGTAAGCCAAACGTGAGTATAGATTAATGTCAGTTTTTGTTGGTTAGCTCATTTTTGAAAACAGTCGAAAAAAACGTTTTTTGAAAAAAATTAATAAAAGAAGAAATAAAAAAAATATTAAACAGTATCCAATAATTTGGTTTGCAAATATCTGGCGAGTTTGAAAAGTTCGTAAGAGATCTCTCTCTCTCTCTCTCTCTCTCTCTCTCTATATATATATATATATATATATATATATATATATATATATATATATATATATATATATATATATATAAAGAGAGAGAGAGGGAGAAAGAAAGATATATATGTATATGTATATATATATATATATATATATATATGAGTAGTAATATTTATGTTATATATATATATATATATATATATATATATATATATATATATATATATCTACGTAGAGTTTATTTATTCAGATTTCATTTAAAAAAATTACTTTTCAAAATAAAAATTTATTGTTTGAATCAAAGAATACAATGTTTAAATTAAATTCCTTAATCCATGTATTTTCAATCTATGTACATTATTTGCTCTATCTAGTATATTGAACAATTTTATTTGGCTGGGATTATCTTTGATGAATATTTTCTTCCAATATTTTGTAGGACTTGAAACGATTAGATTCAATAACCTGTAATTTCATTAACTTCAAGATATACATATATATGTATATATATATATGTGTGTGTGTGTGTGTGTGTGTGTGTGTGTGTGTGTGTGTGTGTGTGTGTGTGTGTGTGTGTGTGTATGTGTGTGTGTGTGTGTGATAAGAGAGAGAGAAAGAGAGAGAGGGAAGAAGAAAAAGAGAGAGAGCGACGGAGGGCGGATGATTATCTAATTTTGTCATTATTAACAATTATTTCACATTGACAGAATGTTGGAAAGATTAAGGCGTATACACTTTCCATGCATTATTTCTTCATGGTATGTTTCAGAGAAGCTAATATATTCAGATTATATATTCTGTGCGATGTTTGAATTGCTGAGAAGAGTTTATAGATTCAAATAAGGGACAACAAAATAGACATGATAAATTAATAAATGTGTACCGTTTATTATAAACGCATGTAAAATTTCAACTCGATATTTTCTTCATCATCCAACTGAATTATGTAAACGAGATTGTAACCGAAAACGACCGGCCATCTTGATCGTTTTACAGACAAAATTTATTCTATTCTTATTTTATTCCGAACTGGAAACGCCAAGTTTAATAAGACCATATGTTATATATCATTCGATTACAGGCGCTGCTGTAGCATTTTTTTCGTACTTTGGAGTCACCACTTATCAAGGCCCAAAAGCCACTTGAGGATAAGAGTTAATCAATGTGAGGTGGTAGTGTAGTAATCGTTAATGGTGTAACTTGGGTAGAATTTGATTATTTATAGGGATATCTAAACAAGAATTTATTTACATTGGATTTGAAGGCTACCATGTTGTGTTCAACCAGGAACAAGGCTAGCAGTTCTAGGAAAAAAGATTTGTTCATGGTAGGCACAGTTAGAGAGTTATATATATTATATATATATATATATATATATATATATATATGTGTGTGTGTGTGTATGTGTGTGTGTGTGTGTGTGTGTGTAATATTAAATAATGTTAATAATATTAAAATCACGTGATCATTCTCAGTCTTCTTGAATGACATTTCGCTATATATAAATGTTAATTTCAACTATGTCTCACCGTTGGCCGAGCGGTTTGTTCCTTGCCAATGGAGGCAGCGACGGCTTCGCGGCCGGGTTCGAATCTCCCGACCGGCGGTAATTCTGACTTGAAACACTGATGATTCTCGCAATATGAAACAGTAGTGTCTTTAAAACTTAAAAAAGCACTTTTTTAGGATATATGTTAAACTTTTCCGACTTAAGGTTGCCAATAGTACAGTGTCAAAGGTTATTCCAAAGTATTTATTTTTAAAATTTACATTTTTATTGAATTAGGCTTTTTACACATGATCAAAATTATAAGACCAGAGACAAAAATTCTATTAAATTGTACAAAAAGTGTATGAAAAGTGTATGAAAACATTCAACAATTAAACTTAATAATGAGTTCTACCTCCACTGCTTTTGATGACTTCAAAAATTCTTTGGGGCATGCTAGAAATAAGGGTTTCCATTAAGGTGCGGGGGATCCTGCTCCAGTTTCTGAAGATGGCTTCGCGAAGTTCATTTTTTGTTGAATATTGTTTTCATTTCGATAGATTTTTCTTGTCATCCATCCCCAAACATTTTCAATTGGGTTCAGGTCCGGTAAACATGCAGGATGTCCCAAGAGATGAACTCCATTTTCTTATAAAAAGCTCAAGGTCCGTCTTGCAGTGTGAATTGCAGCATTATCCTGTTGGAATAACCATCTATCCCAAACCCAAACGATGACCTTCCATTATTGTTTTGGGCTCACATTGAGTTATTAAGTTAGATCCATGTCCAAGGAACCTATATCTAAAATTTCAAGTGTTTAGACACAAAATTGTCGGAGGAGTTTGGTAGACTTCTCAAAGGTCAAATTGTTGAACTTTGACCCCTTAACAGCCAAATCTCTGGCCGAAAACCGATCACATAGAATTTTCCTAAATCTCAGCACCCTGTATATCAAATTTCTGTAGACTGAAAATTGACAGAGTTATTGCGAAGGAAAACGTACACAGACAGACACACAGAGACACAGACAGACAAACAGACAGACACACAGACACATTCACTTTTATAGATATATAGATAGATATAGATAGATTTGTTTAACAAAAATATATACGTATACATAAATATATATGGAAACAATTTTTTGTTTACTATAAACTTTTTTCGCAAATATTATGCAAGTATAAATCATGTAGAATATCTGCATGAATATAATTATACGTAATAGTAAACTAAAGATGATTGTCCCATTAAAAAACCGAAGCAACTAATAGGGAATTAATTAAAATGAATGGTTAAAAGAATATGTAAATTAGCTAGATCGTTTGCTAGTGAATGCAATTCCATAACTAAGATATAAGAAAATTGTATTTTCTTTTTAAATAAATAGAAAAGATGGTTTTTAATATGAATATCGATACACACAACTGTGTACATTTCCTGACACAATAACTCAAAATATGGAGATTTAGTAAAATCTTTCTAAACCCATTTTTGGCAAGAAATTTGGCTTTTAAGGGGTCAAAGTTCAACGATTTTTTATTTTGCGTACTCTACCAAACTCCTCCGCCAATTTTGGGTATAAAAAATTGTAATTTTAGATATAGGCTCCTTGGACAAGGATATAATTTAATAACTGAATGTGAGCCCAAAACAATAAATTTTAAGGAGTCATAATAGGGGTTAAAGTTTAAAAAATTGACCGTTTTTGTTTTTTTGTTGTTTTTGCTCAACATACACCTCCAAACACCCGGACAACGCCGGGCACCCATGCTGGTATATCTATAAAAGTGAATCTGTCTATGTAGCTGTGTGTCTGTCTTTCTGTATGTGTATCTGTGTACATTTCCCTACGCCATAACTTTATCAATTTTAAGTCTACAGACTCGAAATTTGATATACAGAGTACTGAGACTTTGGAAAATCTTTGTGATCGGTTTTCGGCCAGAAATTTGGCTGATAAGGGGTCAAAGTTCAACGATTTGTACTTTTGAGAACTCTACCAAACTCTTCCGCCAATTTTGGGTGTAAACACTTGAAATTTTAGATATAGGTTTCTTAGACATGGATCTAACTTAATAACTCAATTTGAGCCCCAAACAATAAATGTTAAGGGGTCATAATGGGGGTCAAATTTTAAAAAAAAATACCGTCTTTTTATACTCATCATACACGTCCTAACACACGGGCAACGCCGGGCTGAAATGCTAGTATATATATCTAAAAAGTGAACGTGTCTGTGTGTCTGTGTGCCTGTCTACTTGTCTGTCTGTGTGCCTGTGTACATTTTCCTTCGCAATAACTCTGTTAAATTTCAGTCTACAAACTAGAAATTTGATATACAGGGTACTGACATTTCGAAAAATCTATGTGATCGGTTTTCAGCCAGAAATTTGGGTGTTAAGGGGTCAAAGTTCAACGACTTGACCTTAGAGAACTCTACCAGACTCCTCCGCCAATTTTGGGTATAACCCATTGAAATTTTATATATAGGTTTCCTGGACATGGATCTAACTTGATAACTCAATTTGAGCCCAAAACTATAAATGTAAAGAGGTCATAATAAGGGTCAAAATTAAAAAAAATTAACCGTTTTTGTTTTTTTTTTGTTTTTTTTTTCTAAGAATACACCTCCAAACACCCGGGCTGACATGCTAGTATATCTATAAAAGTAAACGTGTCTGTGTGTCTGTCTACTTGTCTATCTGTGTACATTTCCCTATGCAATAACTCTGTCAATTTTCAGTCTACAGACTCGAAATATGATACATGGGGTACTGAGATTTGGGAAAATCTATGTGATCGGGTTTCGGCCAGAAATTTGGCTGTTGAGGGATCAAAGTTCAACGTTTGATAACTCTACCAAACTCCTCCGACAATTTTGGGTGTAAACACTTGAAATTTTAGAAATAGGGTCATTGGACATGGATGTAACTGAATAACTCGAGTTGACCCCCAAACAATAAATGTTAAAGGGGTCATAGTAAGGGTCAAATTTAATTAAATTGACCTTTTTTTTTAATTTTTTGTTTTGTTTTTGTTTTGTTTTTTTGAGCATACACCTCCAAACACCCGGGCAAGGCCGGGCACCCATGCTAGTATATCTATAAAAGTGAACGTGTCTGTGTATCTGTGTGTTTGTGTGTCTGTCTTTGTACATTTCCCTTCACAATAACTCTGTCAATTTTAAGTCTACAGACTCGAAATTTGATATACAGGGTACTGAGATTTGGGAAAATCTTTGTAATCCACTTTCGGCCAGAAATTTGGCTGTTAAGGTGTCAAAGTTCAATGATCGGACCTTTGAGATCTCTACCCAACTCGTTCGCGAATTTTGGGTCTAAACACTTGAAATTTTAGATATAGTTTCCTTGGACATGGATCTAACTTAATAACTTCATATGAGCCCAAAATAATTAGTGTTAAGGTGTTATAATAGGGATCAAAGTTAAGAAAAATTTGACCTCTACAGTCTCTACTCAGTTATTCAGACAATTTCTGGTCTAAAAATTGGAAATTTGACATAAAGGGTATTCAGAGACAGAATAAGCTTTTTAATCGGTTTGGGTCGAAAATTTTTCGTCGCTAATATAGAAACGTATGTATGTATGTTTGCATATCTGCCTAATACTTTCGACGGAGGCGACGGATTTTACTAGGATGATTATCGTTTTTAGTTCGACCTTTCAGACCACAAATATCGAAAAATTGGCTAAAAACATTAATATCTTCACCTTGAACTGGGCACTTTTCTACAGGGGGGGGGGCTTTTTTCGCCGCTATTTTTGAAAGTCATCCTCTCTTTTCGATTGTTTAGCCTTAATTAAAACCTACGTCACTACCAGATTGGCGGTGGTCGTAACAGCAAAGACGTCCGTTTTTTCCTACTTCGCGGTACGGGTTCGAGCCTGCCTTCCAACTACCACTTTTTTTTTTTTACTCAACATACACATCCAAACACCCGAGCAACGCCGGGCTGAAATGCTAGTATATCTATAAAAGTGAACGTGTCTGTGTGTGTGTCTGTCTGTGTGTTTGTTTGTGTACATTTTCTTACGCAATAACTCAGGCGAGAGAAATAAAATTATATCTACTATTCAGAGCATCTTGTCCTTAAATGAAAAAGCGATAACTTAATATAACGATATAAAAATGTCAATTTTTTTCTACAGACTCGACATGTGATATACAGGGACCTGAGATTTGTGAAAATCTATGTGATCGTGTTTTGGACAGAAATTTGGCTGTTAAGGGGTCAAAGTTCAAGGATTTGACTTTTGAGAACTCTACCAAACTCCTCCGACAATTTTGGGTCTAAACACTTGAAATTTTAGGTATAGGTACCTTGGACAGGGATCTAACTTAATAACTCAATTTGAGCCCAAAATAATAAACGTTAAGGGGTCATAATAGGGGTCAAATTTAAAAAAATTTACCTTTATTGTTTTTTTTTTCTTTTTGCTCAGCATACACCTCCAAACACCCGGACAACGCCGGGCACCCATGCTGGTATATCTATCCGGGTAATGCCGGGCACCCATGCTAGTATATATATATATATATATATATATATATATATATATATATATATATATATATATATATATATATATATAACGGTTCTATTACATCTCATAAGTTGTAAAACGATACTTCCTTGCGTTTATTTGTCAAAATAAGAATAAAATTCTTAAACTCATGGCTAGAATCCGTATTTCAATTTTGAACGACTGTCCGTAGAATCTAACAGAAAGGCGAGCTGTGAATAGGTGTGCGTCCATACACTCTGTTTACGAAATCAAATACATTCACGCTTGGAAAAAAATTGAATATTTATTCATCAAAAAATATAACAGGAAATCCAAACGTTGCAATCGATTTCATAAAGCCTTACAAAAAGTAATTGACATCTTGACATTTTTGCTATTGGGGTAACGTGACATGACTGGCCTACATTCCATAGCCCCTTTTATAATCCTTGGTGAATTGAAACAGAGATTCGAGTAGGTGTTGGGGACTGTTACACAAGACATTTCACAGCATGTTTGCCATAAGCTGGATTACTAATGTCACTGTGTCATGTCACGCTTCTCACAACCTCCGTCTATAAGTCTCAATGTGTATTTATTTATACACACCCGCACAAACAAATATATATATATATATATATATATATATATATATATATATATATATATTACAAAGGCATCGCCACTTATCAAGGCCCAGGCACCACTCGAGGATAAGGGTGAAATGTGTGCAGTAGTCAGTTGAAGAATATACTATTTGTTAGTAATAGAAATTCGGTAAATTTGTTAACTTAAGTGGAACGGCTCATCAAGAAGTTGTTTACGTTGGACTTGAAGACAATCAGATTGTAGTCAGCTGGAAAGCAGGAAAACGGAAGACAGTTCCGCCGGCGTTCAATTCTAAGAAAGAAGCTTTGTTCATGGAATCTACGTTTAAGATAAAAGAGTGGGGGAAATTATTGACAGTGTTTTCAGCTAGACGAGTGTTTCTTGTGAAAGTTTGGCAAGGGGGGCGCAGATTGAAGCACAGTCGAGCACTTGCCATAGCAGAGAAAATTCGCAACATCTCTTCTGTGAGATAGAGGTAGCAGAGAAAAGAAAAGGGCATCTCCTACGAGGCTATGAAGTCTATTTTGAACTCTATCAAGGCAGGACAAGTCCTTACTAGCAGCTCCTGCCCAAATGTGGCAACAGTACTCCATCCATGGATGTACCTGGCTCTTATATAAATAGAAAGTTGCATCAGCAGTTAGATATCTACTGGGTTGATAGAAGGATCCCACCATTTTTCCAGCGGCCTTGGCAACAGATTTAATTTACGTGTTCCATTTCTGAGTTTAGGAGTAAAGTTCAAGCCCAGAAGCTTGTCAAAACATGAGGTCTCTCCAAGACGAGAGCCATTCATTTCAATTGATGCCAGATGGGGATCATAACGTTGATGATGTAAAGATAGAAGTTTGGTTTTAGATGCATTAAAAATAACCAGCCACTCCTTTCCCCATTGTACCACGTGCTCAAGATCAGAGGAGAGAGAATCAGAGAACTTGGTCGTTTACGGTCTTAGATGTGATACCATAGATAGTAGTGTCATCAGCATAAATGTCCACGAATGATGTAAGGATGTGATTTGTAAGATCATTAATGTAAATCCGGAAGAGAGTTGGGCCCAGGATGGAACCCTGAGGGATTCCAGCATTAATACTGTGAGTTTCTAATTTCTGCCCATTAACTACTACTCTGATGAACTTATCAGAGAGAAATGATTTAATAATTGAGAGGACATTTCCAGTATACCATAGTTGGAGATCTTGTGAAGTAAACCTTTATGCCATACCCTATCAAAGGCCTTTGATGTGTCAAGAGCAAATGCCCTAGAAAGGTTGCCTCTGTCGAGAGATTCACTAATCCTATGAGATATAACTGTAAGCACATTTGCTGTAGATCTAGCAGAACGGAAACCATATTGTGTGTCACTAAGAAGGTTATTTTTACTGAGATGGTTGATTACTTCTCTACTTAACACAGATTCCAGCAACTTACTCATGACGCACAGGAGACTTATTGGCCTGTACTGAGAGGGAGATGAGCGATCACCTGAATTCTTAAATACATGGCATACTGATGAGATTTTCCAGGGTGATGGGAAGCAATTCTCTTTAAGACAACGTTTAAACAGTTTTATAAGTATGGGCGCTATTTCTGGTTGAAGTTTTTTGAGCACTATAATTGGAATACCGTCAGGGCCGGTTGCTTTGCTGGAATCCAGGTTTTTGATTAGCTTGGCAACATCACGTACAGACAGATATTTGTTTGTCACATAGTGTGTTTTCTGATACAGGAAGAAATATGGGGGGGGGGTTGGCAGCCTTGGTCGCAAAGGGTAGAATTAGCTGCAAAGTTCTTGGCAAAGAGTTTGGCTTTGTCTGATGCTGACGAGATTACCTCAGGTCCATTGATGATAGTTGGGATAGAGCACACGCTTCTGTTCAGGATCCTGTTTGCTATTTGCCAAAACTCGTGGGAACCAAGCCGCTGCTCAGCTACTTTGGACTTGACGGACTGAGCATACAATTCTCTTGCGTTCATTATTACTTTCTTACAATGGTTACTGACAGACGTGAAAGCGGCTTTAGTCTCAATACATCTATTACGTTGGAAGCAATGGAAAAAGTGATTTCTGTGCGCAATGGCAGCAGCACATTCCGGAGAGAACCACGGTTGGCTGTTAGGTTTTTGCTGGAACTTCTGCGAGGGTATGAAACGGTCTATACCTACAATTAACCATTCCGTCAGGTTGGATACTATAGGGGACATATCCTTTTTAAACATGGAACGCAGAGGTAGATCTGATATAAATGTACGGAAGCTATCCCAGTCAGCTATAGTGTATCGATATACTGTACGATGGATAGGTACGTCTGAGGACTTATTAAATTTTCATTTTTATCTTAATTGATACAACAGTCGTCGGAAGATCCAAGAGGGGACAGAACGGAAACTGAACATAGTTCAGGGCAAGTTGTGAGAAAAAGGTCTAGGAGACTCGCATACTGGCCGTCAGTGTCGGGCACACGGGTGGGTTCGTGACCAATCTGAGTGAGGTCATAAGCAATGGAGAAATCATGACAGAACCTTCCCTCATATTCGGTTTTGTTTGAGTGAGTTAACTATTCTACATTGTGAACATTGAAGTCTCAACATGCGTGAATCTGAAGGATAAGCAGATAGGGCGTGGTCAATTTTCTCATATATATATATATATATATATATATATATATATATATATATATATATATATATATATATATATATATAATTTTAAATAAAATTTAAAAAATATATATATAATATCTATATTGAAATATCTTCCAGTAACGCGATTCCTTTGGATTTTTACTAGTGGATACGGAATTTTTACCAACTTTTCTAGGAGGTTACCGTTATTGGATGTTCTACCTTTCACGCCGACCATCCATTCACGTGAAATCATTTTTTCCGTTTTCCCTATTCCCCTGCTTCACTATTTTTTACCAAGTAAGCTCTATCGCTGACTTTTAGTTTCACTAAATACTTTACAAGTAAAATCCGATACCGAATTTTGCTAACTCCTACTCTCTGATGAGAAGGAAAGTATTTCTTTCGAAACTCCGCGGATTGAGTTGCGTTTCCTTTTAAAATTACATATTTTTAAACTCTTCTTAAAATATTTTGTACATGTTTTATTAATTATTTGTTCTCATATATATATATATATATATATATATATATATATATATATATATATATATATATATATATATATTAGTTTTTATTTATATAGACAAGTATTACATACGGGCTACATTAAGCATACTAATGTTTCGGAGCGCATTGGTATAGAAATATTTTTTATTCATAAGAAATAAATTATTAAAATGCTAGCTTCGAGTGTGAGGGGTGATTTATTAATCAAGTTTTTTCTCACCGGAAAGTTGGTTGCTGTCGCCCGGGCACACAACGATATCTAACGAATAAAACAATCATATCTGCCCGGCATTCTCCAATGTTTCGGGAGTCTCACCCTTCCCCCCCCCCAGTGGGGAGCTCATTTGGTTCCTTGGACGGTCACGTCACAAATACAGGACTGATTTAAAGCCTTGTTAGTTTAATGTTCAAGTCATTTTTTTTTGTATATACTACTACATAATGTCTTTTTACTTTATTATTATTATTATCATTAGTAATAATATATTTGTTCTTATTTTTCTGATTTTTTATTAATTTATCATTTGGTTTTATTTTAACGAATAAAGAAATTAATTAGTAGTTTATGCGGGACGGGAGTTACAGAGAGCAGTAGCGCTAGTTAAAACCAAAATACCGAGTTACATATATACGAGAGGCATTTAATTACACTCAATGGAAAATGAATAATAAAAGAGTGTGTGCAGGTGCATTACTCCTGACCCGAAACGCGTATATCAAATCCATTGCCAAGGTGACTGGGAGGATGGTGAGACCCTCTACCGCGCCAGTAGATATCTCGCTGTTGATGCAATTCTCTACCTATATAAGAGCCAGGTACGGATAAGGATGGAGTATTGTTGCCACATTTTTGGCAGGAGCTGCTAGAAGCAGCTTATTCTGCTTTGATAGAGTTCAAAATATACTTCGTAGCTTAGTGGGGGGATGCCCTTTTATCTCCGCTGCAACTCCTTTCCCACAGAGAGATGTTGCAAGCCTGTCTCTACTTTATCGTTATTTTCATGGCAGGTGCTCATCTGAGCTTCAATCTATGGTCCTCCTCGCCAAACTTTCACGAAAAACACTAAACTGGCCGAAACCAATATCAATAATTTCCCACACTCCTGTTCTGTGCCTAGACCTAAATGTAGATTCCATGAACAAAGCTTCTTTCTTAGAACTGCACGCCTGTAGAACTCTCTTCCAATTCCCTGGTTTTCAGCTTTCCAAAGTGTTGATAAGTTCGTTGAATATTGTTATTAGGAAATAATTAATTGTTCATAATAATCCATTATGTTTGTGACAGAATCAAGTTCTCTTACCTCAAGAATGTATGCATGCGTGCAGGCGAGAGTCGTGGAGCAAAGATTGATCGCTTCTGCTCATTGGTGCGTCGAGACAAGAAGAGGAAAATGGAAAGAGAAGAACGGAAACGAATAGAGAAGGGTCAAAGGTCACAGGAAATTGCGCGCGTGTCATGTCACTAGTCGCATTCAGGGTGACACTTTTTGCGTGTGTGCTACACGCATGTAGCTTGCTTTGATTTGTGTGTTAGTAGTCGTACGGCTCATTATAATACTCTCCCCCCAGATAGTAGAGGCTAAGGAGAGAAGTAAATGGAATTAGCATACGCTTGTAGGTGCTGTGTGGCATGTATATATACAAGAAAGTTTAAAATGTGTCGAAGTCTGCGTGCTTGCGTGTAAATATTACATGACGGCCCATGCGAATTGTGCGAGTTGAACAAGGTGCAGGTCAGTGTCATTACAAGATGTGTAAGAAGCAGGTGGAACGACGGAATCTGGACCCGAGGTGACGATTGTATATGTTGGGTACAATGATTGGTTCTGAGTTAAAAAAATCTCATTGTAGGAAACTGCGAATCGTATGAGCTTTCTAAGAAGGCTGGTTTGATGCGATCTAATGCGATAGAATCGCGTTTGTCATTGCGATTGATGACAAAATATTTGTCGAAGTGTTCCAACACTAGATACGGTCCATCACAGGGCGGCTGTACTGGTCTGCGTACCAAGTCGATACGGGCAAAAAGGTACTCGCATGAATGAAGATCAGGTAAATCGTACGGTTTGGAAGAACGCGGTGGGGTGTACATCACTCGAGACATTGAGTTTCAGACGATCAGCATAACCGGAGGTGGTTGCAGGTATGGACCTCTCGACTGTTAAAAATTCACTGAAAGACGAAGGGTGATCCAAAAACAATTTTTGCTGGTGTAGCGTTCGAATCTTCTTTAATAATGGGCCGAATTCCGAGAAGAACGAGCGGCAAATGCTCACTCCAGTGATGCAGTTTAGGCTGAGCGGCAAGGACCTATTTGAGTCGACGATGAACGCGTTCTACCATCCCATTAACGGGAGGATGATAGATGGTAGTCACAATGTGGTGGTTACACTAAAGTTAGAAATTCAGTTCTTTACGAATGTACGGGCTCCGACTTCTTTGGGAATGTCATATAAGGAGATTGCTGCTAGCCAAGGTATGAAACGGCCTACTATGGTGAGAATGTAGCGATGACCAGCGGCAGGTGGCATGGGTCCAATAATGTCCTGATGAATGTGGGAGAAACATGCGTCAGGTACTGGAAAATTGCCTAGAGTAGACTTAGTGTGGCGATGTATATTTGTAGTTTAGTAAGAATACATGCTTGAGTCTATTGGCGTATGTCGACGTTCATATTAGACCAAAATAAACGAGTTGTGATTAGACTGACTGTTGCGCGCTTATAAGGGTGTGTTGAATCGTGAAAATGTCGGAAAATTTTTTCCAGCGAAAAGGAGGTCTCGAGTATGCAACAGATGTGTTCTTCAAACGAGATTAGGGTTTCTGAAAAGGGATCGGAGTTTGTTTTTTTGTGTGTGGGGGGTCAGCGGAATGGATGAAGTCGACATAAATTCTGTCAATGACGTATCTTGTTCCTGTTCAGCTCCCTAGAAGTTTCTCAAGACTGTTGAGATCACAAAACCGGGGAAGGGTCTCGTCTACAACATTCGTTTTGCCTGGTAATATTGGATGTCGGCAGAATAGTGTGTCAAAAAATCCAGTTGGCCGAAGTTGTCTGGATGCATGTTTACCAAAGATAGATGTAAGTAAAGCGATTGGAGGTTTGTGGTCGGTGAAAACTGTGAGTTGTCTCCCTTCCAACATGAAACAAAAATGTTTTACTGCTAAGTAAATATTTTACAGTTATAGTCAAGAATTGTAAATGTCAATGAAATTAAAGGAATAAATAGTAAGATGGTCAACATCATGAAATTTGGAATATAGACTTTTGTCACTTGTTTTATGCTTTGTAATTACATTGAGCTTCATGAATTAAGGATTAGTATATAAAAAAGTCAAATATAATTTTAAAATACATTTTTCCACAGAAGTATATATATATATATATATATATATATATATATATATATATATATATATATATATATATATATATAGTGTCGAGGAGATATGTTGAAAAGCAATCAATAAAATGCTCGATCGCAAATGTGAAAGTTAAAATAGAAATTGTTTATTTTAAAACCATACATTACATTACACAGTTTTACATCATGAACTTTTATTTTTCCATCACCATGGACAGCGACCTGAAAATTAAAACCATCTTTTACACATGAAAACTCTTCCTCTTCTCCGACAATTCTCGAACTGTTAATCCTGCACTCTCTACAAAACAAATACTCAAACGAAGAATTTGAGAGATTGTATCTCTCCCGCAATAACAACGGCCATGAATTTTACGAATTCAGAAAACAACTGACAGCTTTTCTAAACGAATATCACCATCAGCACTTACGTTATTAGCCTGGACTCCTTAAACGCAACCCTAGATCAGTTTAGCAATTTTTACTAGACAATATCATAGACCCATTGAACAGCTCACATATGTCAATACTCAATTACGGTAGCGTCCCGTTTTTTTAAACCTATACCAACATAAGTAAAATAATTTCTCACCTTTCATCTAGCCTCAAGATTTTCCAAATCACCCACCCACCAGGCAAAATAGATCTAATAGGAAAAGAGAAACTATCTGGTTAACTCCTCCTATTCTTGAAGTGTCTAATATAAAATATAAAAGGCGATTTCCTTTATAGTAGACAAACACTTTCCACACACTAACAAATAAGTTATTTTATAGAAATACAGTCAAAACGAGTTATTTTTTCTGTCCTTCCGAAAGGAGCCTCAAAACCGGCAACTCCAATAAATCACCCAATCTCTCCTATCCATGCAGAAAAGAAGAAATTAGTCCTCTGTAAAGGGGCTGTACAATGAAATCAATTTCATCTGAAGCGATGGTCATTTCCGGTGTAGATACCAAGGAGGAAGAAATTTATATCGAGATAATTCCGTGAAACTTCAAACAGAGGCTATATACCCATAATATTACCATGGCTCTACAATTTGGAGAGCCGTGGTCTCTGATGCTCTTAAAACAGCAGGACAGCTCCATGCATGCACTTATCAAGGCAAAAAGTCTCTCGAGGATAATGGTTAAAATCTCTCTAGCAACCACAGTATGGATATTCAAGGCGTCTAGTATTCCACATGAAATTAAATGAAAATCATTGATGCAAAAAAATCATCCCAAGTATTACCACTGAAAAATACAGAATCCTACATGCCACCAACAACCCACATAGCCTGTATGAACATTGATAACGGGATATTCAAACAGTTCCGGCACAAAAGGAAATTATTACTTCTCAATGGACCAAAATCACTTAACCCTCCTGTACCGTTACCCATGTGTAAATTTGAATATCCTCAAATCCTTTAAAATATTGAAATAATATAAGACATACTCCATCCCAAAGGTTTCCCATTTAATATAATTATTTGTATATTACATCTTCATCACATACACAAATATAACCCACACTCACTCCCGTATAACGCCCACCTATCACCAATCACATATTTACTTTCAATTAACAGATCAAATCTACAAGTTAAATACCTCATCTGAATATATGTATCGAAAACTTGCTTCTGACTTAGACGTAAGGTGTACGCAATTTTGAGGCACATATATAACAAAGTTGTATTTTCATTTAAAATTAGAAAAAAAGGGGTTTAATATGAATACCAATACACAAATAAAACAAATATATATATATATATATATATATATATATATATATATATATATATATATATATATATATATTAGTCTCCATATATTTGTTTTAGTTATTTGCAAGTATTCCTTTTAGGTGCCTTTTCTCATTGCTTATCTCGTTTTCCCATTTTTTTCAGTGTTTATTGTTTATTTCTCTCTCCCTCTCTCTCTCTCTCTTTCTTTCTCTCTCTCTTTCTCTCTCTCCCTCTCTCTCTCGCCCTGTCTCTACCAATCTTTCTCTCATTCTCTTTCTCTCTCTACTTTCTATACGTAACTATTTTATTCTCAATCTAACATCCCTTCTCACCTCTCAGTCCTTCCCCCGCCCCTTTTTCATTTCCCTTTTACTTCCTAAGATCTTATCCCAGTTATTAAAAACGCTGTTCAGCCTCTGCAAGAACTGCCCCCAAACCACGAGAACGTAATACACGAATAGAAACGGAAACCTCACAAAATGCATTAACCTCGATCTTTTCTCGGCGATACCGTGATCACGCAATAACAACTCATACTCGTATATATATATTTTTTTTTTTGCGAGGAACAAAAACATTTTAATTACAACATGATCAGGCGGGGTCATTTCCTTCTCGTGTGTTGACAGGTCAAACTGGAGATGAAAGCCATTTCTTTTATATCAGACTCACGGCTAAATTGCATCAACATGGTAAGCATCGAACTCGATTAACCAGTAATTTTCAGTAAATTACATTTAACCAACAACCCTTTCGACATGTTTTATACACAATGATGATCTCTAATGCTATAGTATTGTGTGCTGTGTCAGCTATAATGGAAACAGCGGATAGTGGAAAGAGAAATAACCCAATTTTTTATATAATAATTTAACATAACTTTGTTTATCTTGAACATTTCAACTTTGCAATATAATGCCTCCTTTTATCTTGTCTTGTAGATTTTTTGGAGGGGTGATATTTTTTAGTTTACTTTTGTTGCTGCCACGTCGTACGTAATCATGCATATATATCTGGAGAAGTCGTCGTGTCAGCATCCATCACCATCTTGTTGTGGAAATGTCACATATCTTCTTCGCTCTCACACGCCATCTTACTTTATCCTGTATCACACCAGATAAGTTTTCATAGGTTTTCATTAAAAGTCTTTTCTTGGTTGTTTAATGAAAGTTCTGTGTGGTCTCCCCACTGAGCTTATTCCTGTTTTAGAATCCACAAATTGATAATTTCATATCCCTGTTAACAAGTTCTCTCACTCTCTATCAGTGCCAAAACTGTACTCAAATTGCATGAACAACTATTCTTTTCATAGAACTGACAACCTGTTGAAGTCTGTTTCACTGACCTGCTTCCCAGCTGACTACAACATTGTCGTCTTCACGTCCAATATGAACAAGTTCGTGTTATCCTGTCTTCTTAAATAGTTCCATTCTACCCAATTCTTGTCAAAATAAATCACAGAGCTGTTCTCGCATCGACCACCTTATACTAATTAACCCTGATCTTCGAGTGTACTCCAGGCCTTGACAAGTGGTGACTCCTCTGTAAAAACAGTCCTACAGCAGTGTCCCGCAAAACTAGTTCCTCTCTTTCTCTCTTTTTCTTTCTTTCTCTCTCTCTCATTATATATATATATATATATATATATATATATATATATATATATATATATGATCGTGGCTTAGATTTGAAGAAGGTGCCTGTGGAGGTGGTGATTTGGTCTTTATTGACTGAGATATAGTTCTGTGCGGTTTGCACAGATCTGTCCTCTCACGCTTTTCTTCCCATCCTTTAAGAAAATATTGGTTTATAGCTAATCGCCTGAGGCGCCCTACAGGGGAATGTCGATGGAGTTACCCACGGATTATTGCAGACAAAAATGCTCTTTATTTATGGTGCTATCTTTTTATTCAAATCCCATTGTTCATATCTTTATTTTGATATTTACTACCGCAAAAAATATAAAACCAAATTATTATTATATTATGCGTGAACTATAGTGGAAAGTGGGAAAATTCCATTGCATTATCATCCAACATGATCTATTGAAAGTATATAACTGTGTTAATCTTGAACATATCTATTACATATTACTGATCCCTACATCAGTTACTTAGTGTGAGTTTTGACAAAGTCCACACTGAGTGCGTGATGGCCCACATCTGTAAAATAGAATCGTTTCTACGGTTGAATGAAGGATGGGTGGCTAAAAGTTAAGGCAGGTGGCAATGGTCAAACGCTGTAGTCAAAATAGAGAGACGATGAAGAATGGCGTCACTTTTATTAAATGGAGTTCAAACTAGGATTTTTAGATCTGTTACTCCGTGGAAGCCGTGCGAGCAAGTATCGCCAACGATGTAGAAAACTGGATACTTGCACAGATTTTGAACCGGGTGTATCTAAGCGTCCGCTCAATTTTTCCCAAAACATGATGTCAAGAGCCGAATTATGCCGAACGTCGCCGATGGTCAAATCTTTACAATGCTATGAAACAGAAATAGTAAAATAAATGGAAATCGTAGAAACAAAAAAGAAAAAAAAACAACTTGCCGTAACTTTTTTATTATCATTATTCATTTAATGCTTCATGGCAAACATATTTTTATGCAGAAATGCAGGTGAGCTATAACCATATTTTGTATTTTTTGTTTTTATTTTTGATAATGTTTATCAAACAAAAGTTATTTTTTAAAGGCAAAATATGTACTTTTTTGTCTTTGAAAGGTTTTTTAAAAGTTTTAAAAAAGCAAGCAAAATTGTTTTATTTTCAAGTATTTTTTTTTTCTAAAAATGTTTGTTTCTTTCTGTCAAGAAAATTTTTAAACATCCAACCACACCCATCGCTTATGGAGCTTCTCTTCGCAGTGATACAGCTATAACGCCAGCCATAACACCACAGGCAATGAAATTCTTTTGGGGTCAGATTAACTTTTTATTTTGACAAAAATCTACTTTTTCAGCATTTTGACAGTTATTTTAATAAATTCATAGTGCTATTAGTCTCAATGCTTTCCATGTTACATCTAGTTTTATTTTATTCTTTTGTTTTTTTTTCTTCCTCTATTTATCCGAAAGTCGTTTGCTCGTTGACACGCACTGTTATTGACTGATCGGCGTCTTATGTCTGATTACAGACAAACCTGAGCGGTTAACGTCATATTCCGGGCAAAACCAGTCGGACGTTCAAATAAGTCCGGTTCAAACTTACTGAAAACTGATAATCTCAGCGAATGTTACCAACGCATCTGCCCGTCTGTGTAGCTCATTTCGTTAAGTTAAAAAGTTTAGTTTAAGGAATAATAACTAGATAAGATAACATAAATCTCTCTCTAATGTCAATTCTCTCGACATAAATCCATTTCTTAAAACTCTCAACAGCTGTCTCTCTTGTATAACCTCTCCGTATGAGAAAACGTGAAAAACGGTGGCAAAGCGATACAGCAAAGTTAGCCATTAATGAAGAGGAAAAGGAGAAAGTCTAATTTTACATTTTACTTCTGTAAAAGATATAAAAGCTTGTCACTGACTATTAAAAATAGAAGTTAGAAAAGATTGAATTCATTGAATGCGAAAGACGCGTAAAATAAGAAACTGCAAGCAGCTGGTATAAAGACCATTTTATTAATGAAACGTCACAAACGTTTCATGCGGGATTATAACATTACTTTCGTCTCGTGTTTGGTCCAAATTTTATAAAAATATATATAATTTCATGAAGATTTATATCGTTTTATGACGATAAAGAATGGAATTAGTAAAACAAAGTTTCAGCGAACGTCTCCTTGTGTTGCTTTCTTCACAAAAAGAAGCGAAGAATGCGTAAAGGACGGGTAGGTACAAACATCTGCAGCGGCAACTGTGTGAAGAGGTCACTCGGCGGCCTTTTCACAAGAATACAGAGAACAAAGACCTTTATATGGAAAAATATGTATACTTTTATTAGCGATCACGTACTGGATGGGATTAGGAAAAAAAGGCTCTACTTAGAAAAATTCCCCAAGTTTTTCGTGAGCCGTGTTACTAAGTGACAAATTTCTCCTCTCATTAAGGACGACGTGTCTTCGCCAAAAAATCTCTCGAACGAGTATCTCGAGATGACTTTTTTTCAATTGGGAACCTTGGGTGAGAGAATCCGGCCAGAATCTGCTAGTTCAAAAAATGTTTCTAAATGTTACCAATCCGGACGTAGATATGACGCGGCCACTGGTTAGTTTTCGGGCAATCAGTGGAGTGGCCAGATCTGGGTCCGGTCGTCAGCGTATTTCTCTTTGAAAGAATAGTCTCCAACCAAGATGTAGACCTGACGAGGCCACTGGTTAGTTTTAGCCAATAAATGGAATGGCCAGATCCGCGCCCGGAATTCAGCGTATTTCCTTCTGAAATAACATAAACTACCATAGCTAGTGTACAAAAGAAAAACACATATACAAAGACTTGTTACTTGTTATTGAATATGTTACAATTGCAACCCTGTAATTATTATTATTATTATTATTATTATTATTATTATTATTATTATTATTATTATTATTATTATTATTATTATTTGCATGTAATATATTAAATTATTAATTAGTTTTGTTTGATTTTTCGGAATTTTTTCCTTTTTTTTATAGAATTAATACTGCTGTTTGATGCCGATGTTGTAATCGATCAAACATTATATTTTTTAAATATTCGTACAACATTAATATTTTTCTATAAAAGATCTAGACCAGCCATTCTCATTTTTTTTCTTTCATTAAACCCTTAACTTTTTATATTTCTCAATTTTTACCCTCTCCTCCGATACAAAAAAATGATATTCATCATAAAGTGACCGAAAAACAAGAAAGTTAAAAAAAAGAACCTTTTTTATTGTTTAGAAATTTGGGTTTTTTTATAAAAAATAGTATTATCTATTCCTGTCACAATTTTTTTTTTAAATTACATAGTTAATTTGTATTACGTTTCTCAGACATGACACAATCTATTTCAATTCGTTTAACTTTATTATTTGGTAGTTACAAAATATTTTCTAAAATAAAATCAGAAAACGAATTATTATTTACAACAACAAAATGCGAATAAGCAAAAATTGTTATATAGTAGTGGAAATGATCTGTTATTTATCTGTCAGTGAATCTATCTATATATCTATGTGTATCTGTGTCGATCTAACTACCTATGTATCTCGATCTAGCTATCTATCTAACTGGCGAGGTAAAGAAGAGATAAGATGTGAAGTTATGTTTTGATAAATTTGTCAAAACATATTGAGGTGTAAAATGGACAAGTTGCACCGGAAGATCTAAAAAGAGCTAACCCGAAGGACGTGTTCGTTGTCACATGTTCAGGTTGGAGTTGGAATTTGGAGGTTGGGCAGGGTCGTCCCTCCCTCACCGCCGGGGAGGAAGCTGGCGTGTCTCAGAATGGAGACTGAGAATTAATCCCCCACGCTTACAATCGAGAACAAGCGAGTTCACTTTCTATTCTTCTGCGACCGACACTTGGAAAGTGAATGAAAACTATATAAAACCAACTATCGTTTTGGAGTGAAATGCATTCGTTCAAAAAGGTTCCAGTTTCCTCCCAAGAACTGATGAATTCCAGGTAGACTTCAAGACCAACGACGCAGTTGAAAAGTTAAAAAGGTATATTGAAATACATGTATGTGGTTATGTTATATCTGACACACACGCTAGCAGCACATTTAGACGATCACGCAATGTAAATAGACTGTAACATGATGACTTAGGGTTCATATAGTGAATATAGAAACTTAGTAACACGACACACAATAACACGACGTATGTATATGAACACCGCCCCACAACGTAACATACGTCTTTTTGATGCCTAATAAACTCGACTATACAACAAAATGATACGACTTATTATTTTGCCTCTTGCATCGATTGGTGCTACCAGATAAGGCTGTCTGAAGATATTGGCTTCCTGAGACGATATGCACCTAACATTGATGCATTTTGTTTTTTACTTCCTTTTGTAAAACTTAATTATGTTTTGCAAAACCAAAAACAAAAACAACCCACCTTTTCCCTCCTTTTCCGTCTTCCAATTTCCTTTTTCTCTTTCTATCCCCCCAACTTCCTGACTGGTTTCCTAACTTAAAATGTATCAAACATTAATACTGTAATGCTTTTCTCTGTTCCATGGCAAAACTCATTCATGTTACGCAGAGCCAGGGCACAAAAACAATAAAATCCACTATAAAACAACCAAAGCAAAACACTACAAACTAGTGATTGAAGATACAAAGATCTTCAAGAATAAATGACTTTTACAAAATAATTGAATGCGATATGAACACTATTTTCAAAATAAATGGATTTGTCATTAAATAACCCGAAAAGGGTTTATATGGCATAAAATAAAACAACCAAACTAACCTTGCATCGAAATCTGAAACTAAATTAATGACAAACATTTGGAGCCATTACACAGTTTAAATATTCAAGATAACCAATCAAAACATCTATGACATTCAGACGTGATATTAAGGAATTAATACGAGACATTGAGAGAATTCATGCTCGTTTCTTCTATTTTACTCTAGATTTTTGGATATTGAAAAAGATTACTCTTGTTTGCTGCCCATGTCGTAATTAGTCATGCTTAATATTTCTGAAGAATTCGAACAAACTTTGGAACTTTCTATAAAACATACATGCTGTAATGTCGTCTTCTCGACTCGCAAAGCTGAAAAGAAAGGCAAAAGAAAGTTGAAAAAATATATAAAGCGACAGACGTGACGTGTTAATCAGCGTCGAATAAATGTGTAAAGTTTTCGGTTTTCAATTTGCTTTTGAGTGCAAAGCCAAAGTGATTGAATTTAAATTCCAAAAGAAATGAAAGTTTTACGAGTTGAACTTTAGCTGAAATCTAAGTTGTAAATCCATGAAATTAGAGAGAAACAGAACAGGCAAATAAACACGTCGATGATGAATCACTTAAAACATTAAGTGACATTAATATTTTTTATAATGACATTACGCTCATCAACTTTGGTTTGATTAACGTTCTAAGTGATCATCACCATCATCATCACCAGCAGCAGCAGGTTCTATTGTTTGCATAGGTTTTCCCGATATTTTTCTAGTCATAATTCTTTCTAGAAAGACATCAGGCACATAGGGGAAAGATCACGTGAAGGTTGCCAACATCCTAAGTGAAAGTGATTTTTTGTGGAACGGACTAGATTCGTAGTTAGAACACTCACGTCGCAGTCTATGCTGTTAACCACTAAACCATCGCCATCTCCCGTTTTAAGTGGGGATAAAAAACAAGAGCGACTGCACAAGGAACCGGTTAATCTTACAATCGAGAACGAGCGATTGATTGAGCCTCTCCAACATGCTCGAAAAGAAGTGAACGATCTTTGATGGTCTTTTATGAGGAGGATAAACAGAGTTTTAAAATTATCAATTCCAATTTAAAGGCAACAGTTGATGAATTACACTTAAATTTAAACATGAAGTGCTTGAGCAACATTTTTATTTCTAGACGTTGGATCTGAATTCTAAGTGTGGTCGCTTGCCTAGCGAGACTCATACTAAAGCGAACAAGGGATGAAGAAGCAAAATACAGATCCTGTCATTTCAATCAGCACCATAATATTTTTTTAAACTGCTTTTGTTTTACACTGAGCACATTTTAATTTCCGGTATCTCAATACGCATGCTAAGTAGTTTTTCAACTTTTAATATGCAAGGAAGACAATTTATGTCAACATTAAATGTCCGTACAAACTCCAGAACACATTTTTATCATTAGACGATTTGTATTGCATGGCTAAATTGCCAATCATTGCGTTTAAAAAAATATATCAACGTCTAATGTCAATCAGTATAATTTTTTACGTACAGATGAACAAATTAAACTTCAAAATAATATTTTAAAAACAAGAATCAAAATACAAAAGGTGTATATAATATTTAATTTCTAAATTTTTAGCTAAAAAATACAATAAGTTTTCTTTTATTATTTGTTACCACAAAAAATCATGAAACCAATTATTATTCGTAAAAAGTAAGCCAAATAATACAGCTTATTATTTTGACGTTCACATCTATATAGATACGAGACGAAATTAATCGCAAATATTTGGTAACTATTACACGTTTGTGAATTTTTAAGCGAGTATTGGTTATTCGTATTATTTGGATTTATCGGACTTGTATTCCCATCTTGGGTTTTATTTTCACAACGTTCCGGTCGATATAACCTTCGACCTTCTTCAGGTGTATCGTGTCGAACTCGGGAATGTTTCAGTTGAACTCGGGAATCTGGACGAAATTTCGCACAGAACCCTTAAGGTAGCATGCTCTCGTTGCATGACGATAAAGATTCTAAGTAATTTTCAATTGTATTTCCGGTCACCCACACTGAGAATCGAACCTTCAATATTCAGGAGAATTTCATTTTTACTCTTGATTTTTCCAAATACTCTAACCATTGCGCCCTGGGTGCTTGCAGACAGTTCTAGTTCTATTAAATAGGTTTAAGGCTCTCAAAATTTGTACTAGAACTGTCCACAAGGACTGGTGGCGCAGTGGTTAGAGTACTTGGAAAAGTCAATTGCAAAAATAATGCTTTCTTGGGGGGGGGGTGAATGTTTTGTTTTCGATTTTATCTGATGGCAACCAAGTTTTTTTTTTTTTTACTTTTGAAATCACTACTACCGGGTGACCCAAAAGAAAACAAAAGCTAAATGGAGGCCATCTAGAACATATACTGTAGAACGGAGAAAAAAAGCCAAAGACCCTAGTGTTTTGATGTGATATATTGAATATATAAAACTAGTTATGACCAAATTTTTATTTCATTCGGACAAAACACTAAGAAACGGGGCTTAATTAGAGTTGAGCCCGTTTTTTTTGGGGGGGTCACCCTGTATATATTAGGTACAATATAATATTCAATCGAGAATTGGTTCTGTAGTAATAAATACGAAATCTTCATGAACTGAAATATATTTAAGCGTATTTTACGATCATGTAAGGCCGAGCGCTCAACCCCTCTCCCGCTAGTTTGTTACGTGAAAATGAAGAAAAAAATCAATTTAATGTTATCTTCTCTTCTCTTCTCTTCTCATCTTCTCTATCTATCTTCTCTTCTTCTTCTATCTTCTATTCTATTCTTTCTTTCTATCTTCTATCTATCTTCTTCTATCTATCTATCTTCTATCTTCTTCTATCTATCTATATAAATAAAATGAACTCATTTTTTCCCGATTGATTTTGACATTAATAGGATTAAAAATCAAGATATTTCATGCAAATATAATATGCACAAACGGCAGAACAATATCTGAGGTGTGTTATAGGCTTATTATTTCTCAAATTCCTCGATAATCTTAGATTTCTATACTTTTTCTGCTGAGAAGTCACGGCCAAAATCGGTTAAGATCAATGGAAGTGGTAAAATATTTTCTCTCTAATAAATTCCTCCTCCCCCTGCCACCACTTAACACCGTTTGGGGATCGTTCACAAGGAACAGTTGAGAAGAGAACACCGGTTTGGCTTCGTAGTTCTTTCATGTGAAGTTATTTAAAATCACTAAACTAAGCTGCAGTGCTCTGTGGCGTAGTGGTTAGCGTGCTGGACAATTCACATTATATTTTCACGTTCGCGCCGACCTACCGTAGTCGTTTTTTTTTTTGTTTTTTTTTCCTAAACAACTGGAATGGACTTTTCTTGGTGGCCAAACTGTTAACGTTGCAGATGTTTTTTTTTTTTTGTTTGTTTTTTTTTTCACTTTATTTTCCTACTTTTACTCATGACTCCGGGTTTGATCCTTCCTACTTACCTACAATAAAAAATTTTAAAACTCCCCCCCCCGTTCCGGAAACAAACACTTGGGCAACGCCGGGTACCCCCGCTAGTAAAAAATAAAACAGGATAATTTCTAATAGATTTCAGTTTTCGTGAATATCCTTTTCATGTATCGTAAATCTCTGATAGTAGTTATACAATCGACAGTTAATCCGTTCTTTCTTTTCTTTTAAATGTTGTCGCCGTCAGCTCATTTATTTCGAGTGGTAAGCATGGACTTGTGTCATCGAAAAGCGTCGAAGTGTTGAATTGTTTTTGTTAGCTGGGAGATTTTCTCGGGCAACGAATCTATTTTCGTCTAAGTATCATAACATGACGTACTCAACCTATGGTATCGCGACTCCCTAGAGGGAGAAAAGATGACGATGCTATACTCAACATCAGCCATACGGCTCAGCAGTCAGGTGCTCATTCCAAACTCCCTTCTGTCGAAACTCGTCGTCTAAACCCGAAATCTATTCAAAATCCTCGTGCATAAGCTTATATAATGGAGTGACAGGTTGGGGTCTGACGCTGTTAGGTCGATTCTAGCCAATCGATGATCGCCGCGTCACATCTCCTTCTCTCTTGATTAGTTCAGTTCCAATCTTACATTATCATTCCTTGTGGGTACATTTCAATCAAGGTGATTCTTACGCCGACGATTCTTGGGGGGATGACCTCAGGATCATGTACTTCCCTCGGCGTAACACAAACAATGTTTCACTACCATTCTCTCGAAATACGTGGTTTTATTAGCAAAACAATATTAGTATCCAAATAGTATTATCAATCTCAAATCTGCTCATTTGCAGTTAGTTTCTCCTTGTTTTGGTTTGAGTCATTGACCAAACAAATGAAGTTATTGAAGCAATTAAGAATTGCTCTGAATTCTTCACATAATAAAAGCTCTACCCAGCTTTATTACATCCGTTATTACTGTTAAATTCGACCACCATGTGTGGTTGGGTTACACATTAATATTACTATTACAGAGGGTGGGGCCTCTTCCAGATCAGCGAAACTAAGTAATCATGAGCTTTGCCAGTACCAGATGGATGACCATTTTGGAATACTAGGCGCTGTATATGTACCACTGCCAACGAAAAAGTAAGGCGATTTATTCCCTCAGCTAGTTGACCCTTGAGCAAGGTCGAGAACCCACTTTTATCCCATGATCAGGGTAACGTGAGGTCATGACTGATGTGATACAGAAGCTATCAGGGATAATGCTGTTCATGGTTTCGTATCTCAGTGTGCTATGCAAAAAAATACTTTGGGTACAGTTGCCCATTATGGGCACTGCTCGGACAGAAAGAAACTGCAACCTACTGTCTGTTATGGCAATACATAAAACACTTCTGAGAAACAGTGTTAATAAGGTTTTGAATGATGGCCAACTATAATTTCATGAATGCTTAGAGGGAGAGAGACAGATGGAGATGACCATAGTCGTCAATGCTTATACCAAACAAGATACTATTTGAATAAATTATTTTTTCTCTTTTATTGGTCGAAATGTAAGGACCTATTACTTTACCCGCTGTGCCACCGGACACGAGTAACATATAAAGTACTAGGTAAAATTCAGATATAAGTGGCACTCTTCTGGAGGTCGAGGTTCCAATCGTCAATGCAAGCGATACTAAGAATACAAATGCGAATTACTTAAAGTTTTCACTCTGTTATGGCTGACGGAACGAGATAATATCTCTGTGGATTAAATAAAGGGTTCTATTCAAATGTATGTGCAGATTCTGGAGATGGGCAGATGCACCAAAGATTAGAGATTACATCGGTCAAAACGTTGTGCAAATAACACTCACGGTGGGAACAGCAATCAGAAATATACAGATAATACGGTACCTGAGCAGATTTTGAACCAGACTTATTTAAGTGTCCGCTCGGTTGTGCTCGAAACATAACGTTAACCTTTCGGGTTTGACGTAAGACGTTGATCAGCCAATCACAATACGCGGCAAGGAGCGGACGATTTTCAGATAAATATTGAAAGAGAAAAAAAAAAAGAAACTAGATGTTACATAGAATGCATGGTGACCAACAACACTATGAATTTATTAATATTAGACAAACAACTGAAGACGCCCGAAGAAGTAGTTGTTAAAATAAGTAATAAATTGAACACCAAGGAATTGCATTACATGCATCCTTCAGAGCATCGTTACAAATAGAGGTTCTAAAAGCGACAGGTGCGGCTGGAGATGCACAATCATTTTTTTTTTTTTTTTGATAAAAAAGTTTTAACAAATGAATCTTTGTTTTTTTTTTGATAAAAAAAGTTTTAACAAATAAATCTTTTTTTTCTTTTTTTTGATAAAAAAAAGTTTTAACAAATAAATCCTTTTTTTTTTCTAACTTTTCTTACAATTTTCTTTGAAAAATAAATATTTGGAAATTTTCTTTGGAAAATAAACATTTGGAAATTTTCTTTGAAAAATAAACATTTGGAACGCAAATAATACTCGAAAATATTTTTTCTTCTATCAACATATTTAAAAACCAAAAATAAACGTATCATTGTATCAGGTTGACAAGAAAGTTCTTGCGATCTTTAACTTTTTAATTCAGATGAACATATTGCAGCTCAAAAAAAAATTATTGATCGAAATAAGCACCATCAGAATTAACACATTTTACCAACGCAAAACAAGTGTATTTATGCCGGTAACTTAAAAGTCTTGCGTCCTGGTAATAATGCTGAGTGTTGTTGTCGAAGTTTCTGATGCATTTCGTCCATTTGTTGACAGTAATTTTCCGTCGTAATGGTATCACCTGCATTCAAAATACTAATGGATGAGACCGGTGGTAGACCATCAAACACTCAGCATGACTGACTTTTTTTATGGCAACTCTAGCTTCAGAAAGTGCCATGGAGTTTCGTCAGCGTTTAACCACTGAGCTGAGTGTCGCCAGTTGTCGTAACGAACCCACTTTTTCATCGTAAGTCACAACCCGGTCGAGAAATGGATCGTTCTTGTTGTATAAAAAAGGGAAGATGATATTTAATAACAGTGTTTCTTTTGGCTGTCGTTCAAGTCGTGAGGCAGCCATTTATCAAGTATTTTTTGTCTTTCCAATCTCTCTCAAGTGGTTCGAAATCGTCCGAAATTTCCTGAATCACCAGTCTTGTGCATTCACTAGTGTTTCCTGGACCAAACGCGTCGTTGATATCGCGAGCCGCTTCAGTAGCTTTTCGGCCTTGCTTGAATTGACATAAGAAAATTGTGCGAATTTGCTTCTTTCCACCCTGTATTCAAGTTCCGAAAAGAAGACATAATTGGTTTAAAACGATTGTAATTCAAACGATTAGAGCAAAGAACGCTCCATAAAATAATATATAAAATAAAGGTATTATATAACGCAAATTTATTTTAAAATACATCATTTGAATCAAAATTTAAAAAATTCTACAAGAACATTCTTCGCGGCCTATCTTTATTTTAATCTCCCCAGGCGGACATACAAGTGTTCTGTTAGGCAATTAATTTTACCTGTCCTCGGACGGGTATTCTTCTAGTTCTCCCATAAACCACCAACAGCCCTCCACATGTGCTAGACATAAAGTCGCCTGATAGCCGTAATTTGGGCTAGTCACCTTAATTAGAAATCAGTTTTTATTTCATCACTATTCTAGATCTCTTTCAACAAGTTCGATACTGATTGTGAAACAAACATACATATATCAGAAAATTAATCACAAAGCAGCGTTATCGCCTTCAAACAACGCGAGATCATCAAACAACGCGAGATCATCAAACAACGCAAGATCTTTTCTGAATGAAATGAGATTGGTTGTGTAAATATATTTAACATAGAACTTATTACATTTTTATCGCATCTAAATAAGCATTCGTATGTTTATAGGATATCGAGCGTATAACACACTTATTTTTTTTTTTTGTGCTATAGGTTGTCACTATCTCATATTGTTATGGTCCCGTAAGAGTCGGTAATTAGTAGAAAAATACATTGAACAAAAAAGAAAATGCAACAAACAAAATGTATTCGTATACGTCAGTTCGACCACCACGAATACAAGATACGAGCATAATCGCCGAAATACATATCCCCCCGATCTTTATAGTGAGTGAATGAGTTCATTATACTATCTAAGATTGGGCATAATATCACATATAAAGTAGTTGAATCCATAAATAAGACTTAAATACCAATACATTTTCCAAATCTGCATCTTATTTTGACTAATCAGTTATTTGCAAAAAGTATTTTTGTATTCTCTACAAAAATATTCCAATCGATTTCATCGAATATATATTTTATCAGGCCCGCAAATTCATTTTTTGAGAACGTTGAAACAACTTAAAACAACAATTTAAATACTAAAATATCTCTTGTGATTCCCAATGAAGCGAGTGATGAACAGAAAAAATTGTTGTTTTAAAGAAACATGTTACCTTTCAGACATGTATATATTCAAGTTTATCAGATGCCTTAGCTTATGAGATAATTTATTCCGGTTTCCAAATAACGTTGTGAAACCAGGTGAGAATGCGCACTATTACGGATTCTACCTCTTTATGCAGACCCGTATGTAATAAAATGTATCGTAGTTTTTTATTGTGAGGTAATCCTTTCCGGTCTACAAGTAATGTTGGGTCGTCAGGAGTGAATGCACACTGTTCCGAGGCCTTTCTGAGGACGGTTTTTCGCATATAGAACCTCTCATGATCTGCCCATTATTTGAATTGCATTTTACTGAACTGCTAAATAGATTTAAAACTTAGCGTTTAATAATTTCAGCGTCTCCTGCCTCGATCAACGTTTCGTGTAGAAACGTCTCGTGTGGCATTCAAACGTCTAATGTGCGTCTCACACACAACCCGAGTTAAGTCACGCTCAGGATAGATATATATATATCCCGAAAGTAATCCGTTTGTTTTCCGAACATAAATGTAAATGTTAATACAATTCAGTTTGCTTGGGGCAGTGTGCGTGACATGTGTTTAGAAAAGACTAGCACACTGTGAGAAATGGAAAATTGTAGGTGTTGAAAATTGAGATATAAACAAGTGATTTTCTGTGAATATATATATATATATATTTCTTTATTTATTCATTTATTTTTATTTTTACAATAATAAATCTTACTTTAAAAATCAAAGATTCTACACGGCGATCTAATATGTGATCGATAATATAATTCGGAGATCATCTCTTTGTTTAGTGGTAGTTGTTTAAAATCTCTTGGAAAAAACATGTGGGCTGGTAATGTTGTATGGTAGTTATAATGAGCAAGTATTTCCACATCAAATAGAATTTAAAAATATATAAAGTCCAGTGCAGCTGCCAAATCGATAGTTGATTTTGGTTGACCAGCTATTTCCAAAAATATCACGTTGTATTTTTTCCAGTAGATTTAATCGATTATAAATTTTATCCGGTCCGTAAATTCATTTAGTATGGAAAGCATTAAGATATACACCAGATTTGGGCGCATTTATTATCGCAAATTTTCAAATGACTAACAGTACTTGTTAATTTGTGAGTAAAGCTGAAAGATTTATTTAAATTTATATGCGACTAGATGTAAGAAAAATTACCTTTTTTTTCTGATTACGTGATACTATTACTATTTTTATTAATAATGCTGTTTGGTTCTGTGCATCATTCATTCATTTATAATAAATTATATAATTATTGTCGACATTAATTAAAATATAATAGTTGTGCGTATTGTACGACCGGGTGACGCAGGGCGACCTGCTAATTTATGTTAATTTTCAGTGAAATAAAATGGAAATCTCGTTCGAGAAGTATTCCAAACTGCAGTTCTGAAATACACCTGCGTTTAGTAAAAGTAAGTGGGATATAACATCCGTATACATGTTAGTTAACTCATAATTTAAAAGGAAAACAAAGATATAAATGACACAAATTGACATTTTAACACACCTGCCTTCACTTCCCTAACAATTCAAATAAGTAGACAAGCAAGATAATACCTTGAAGCATTCCTTGACAACATCTGTCATGTGTATATATATATATATATATATATATATATAGTCATCCACATACAGTACTGTTTCGCTGTTTCACAGCTCATCAGTGCGGCTAGACAGGCAACTACCTCAAGCCAGGATTGAAACCCGACCGTTTGTACGGCAGTCAAGGCTCCTAACCATTATGCTATTGGCGGCTGCTTGAACGAGTAGTGAGTTTAACGATGTTTTGATATCGTTCGAAATACCTACGCTCGATTTGTTTACACAAAGAGCGTCGCTTATATGCTAATGGTAATTCGTGTTTCACTTCTCAATATGCTCAACTCAATATATATATATATATCCGTTTTCTATTTACAAAATTTTAGTTAAGGTTTTCTTTTTTCATCCTTGTATAGTTGAATTTTCTTTTATAAGTGAGAACTTTTTGAAAAATCCGGTTCATGCAAATGCTAAGTCTATTTCTATTTAACAATTTTAGTGAAGGTTTTCTATAATTGAATTCTTTTTTTGTGTAATTATAAACGTTTTAGAAGTCGGATTATGTAGCTGCTAAGTTTGTGAAAGGTTAAATTTATTTATTTTCGGGGAATATAAACTGCATTCTTTTTTTTTATATATATATTTTAACATTTTATCTCGAAGCTTCTTTAGACTATATATATATATATATATATATATATATATATATATATATATATATGTACTCCTATGAATTGGGGTGTTTTGTGTATTGATATTCATATTAAAAACACTTTTTTCTATTTATTTTTTAAAAAGTACTGGGTCCTGGATATCCTGTGGTGAGCTTGCGGGCTTTGCGGAGTGTGGAGCCGCCCTTTTATTGCCATTGCTCCCAGGTCCACTCTGACCCGGAGGGGTAGTACCTGTTAGGGTCCCAACTATGGGTTATATAGAAACCGACTTGAAAACAACAAATATATCTATTAAAAAAGATTTCTTCAAAATCTTTGGATTCGACATTAAATGACCTAAAAAAGGTTGATATGCCGTAAAACAAAAATAACCAACCAACCAACCAAAATAGTACTACTTTGTTATATATGGATAGTGGAATTGCATTCATGCGCAAAAGATCTAGCTAATTTGCATATATTTTTAAGCATCCATTTAATTAGTTCCCTACTAGTTTTGTTTTTCGGTTTTCTTATGGGATGATCATCTTTAGTTAACCATTACGTGTAATTATATTCATGCAGATATTCTGCATGATATATACTTGCGTAATATTTTCGTAAAAAGGTTATGGTAAAGACAAACCTAGTTCTACGTGTATTTATGTATGCATATATATAATTGTTTTAACATTTTGCCTTCTAAATTTCTCTGTCAGTTTTTGGTCTACACACATGAAACTTAAAATAGAGGATATTCGAACCCATGCGAAACTTCATATTTGGGTTTAGCCGAGCAAAATTGGTGCAAACGTGTGAAGGTCGAACAACGGCATTACGAATATGCATGGGAAACGTAATAGCTATTTGTTCATGTTTTCATTTTTAGACTTGCAGCAAACATGTCTTCATTGCTAAGGCATTAACGTCAAAGAAAAACATAAATCGTAAGTTAAATATTTGGTTTCGATTCTCGATGGTGGCGCACGAGTCATTTCTATTTGTTTTTTTTTAATCGTTACCATATATTGGGTTCAATAATAAATACGAAATCTGCATTAATCAAAATGTCAATTTTAAGCGTATTTTACGACCGGGTAATGTCGACGGCCTGTTAGTAAAATATATAAAGAGATAAAGCAGAAAGAGTGAATTGTTTATATATATATATATATATATATATATATATATATATATATATATATATATATATGTGTGTGTGTGTGTGTGTGTGTGTATATATAGTAAGTTATAAAATGTATATGGCGATTATAACTTACTAACTAGCTCTACCTACGTATTGAAAACTTTTGAAGTAAATACTTAAAGTTTACGCATAAATCTATAATTTCGTATATTAATTTTATGTGAGTAAATTAAGTAGTTATATATACCGATCCTTATTTAAGAAACTGAATGTAATTACACTATGTACATATATTACACTATATATATATATATATATATATTTATATATATATATATATATATATATATATTAAACATAAATAGGAGATATATATATCTATATATATATATATATATATATATATATATATATATATATATATATACTCGTCCACATACACTTTTTCATGATAAAGCTAGAAACCAGAATTAGAGGGAATCGAGCAATTGCATCGACAACGGACAACGCCAGACCCGAAGTGGGTTTCGATGTACTGCATCTCAACAGGGACGTGCTCCGACATAGGCGCGAACCCATTGTCCGTTGTCGATGCAATTGCTCGATTCCCTCTAATTCTGGTTTCTAGCTTCATCATGAAAAAGTGTATGTGAATGGGTATTTATATATATATATATATATATATATATATATATATATATATATATATATATATATATATGTATATATGTATATACATATATATATATATATATATATATATATATATATATAATCTTGGATTATTGTTTTCTATGGGTTTAGTAAATAATAAAGTTAAACGAGGTTAATACAAGTGTACTCAACACCGAAGTAAAGTAGGGTATATTCTTTATTTGTATTTACGTAAGCAGTAATATGTTCCTATACATGCATAAGCATGTTTTGGCCAGCTAGTTTCATGTAACTAGGGGTCTCTTTAGGCGATACAGCTTATATAAGAGCAAGGATTTACTCGACTTTCAGAGAAATTTTAGGTGAAACTCTAAAAAACTGCTCCACGAAACGAATGTAAAGAAGCTTAAAGTCCTTGAATATATTTATATCAAAAACCTAGATCGCATTTTAGAACAGTACCAATATACTTAAATGCCTCGCATAACCCATCCTTTCACTGACTCTAGAACCGGCATGTTATCTCTTTCTTCATGATACTAACACCTTACCGCCGCAAGCAGTCCCATTCACCTTAGCTCGCACTCCAATTACTATTTAAATAAATTTTCCATAATTTCCAGCAAAGCCTCCCACACACATGCGTAGACGATTACACGAAAAGTAAAACCCGCGGACACTTCGAGAAAAAAATACTTAGACCATACATACATTCCATCGATGTATATACAGAAAAAAAACATAATACGAAAAATTGAAAAATAAAAAAAGTTTTACTAAACAGAAGCTTTCTGTTGTTTAATAATGTTTGTCTGAATATATATATATATATATATATATATATATATATATATATATATATATATATATATATATATATATATATATATATATGTAATTATACAGGGTGTTCCAAAAGTCTTGGGCACATTTCAAGTCCTCATATCTGCTTAATGTGCCCAAGACTTTTGGAACACCCTGTATAATTATATATATATATATATATATATATATATATATATATATACATTAGTGATGTGACTATTAAAATATTTTCTGTTGTTTAATAATGTCTGTCTAAATATATATATATATATATATATATATATATATATATATATATATATACATTAGTGATGTGACGATTAAAATATTTTTCCCGATTCCGATACAATTACCGATTCCGTACTAAATTCCTGATTCCGATACAATTACCGTTTCCGATTCCGATTCTTTATAAATCCTTAAATATTTAACTATAAAATAGGTATTTTTCCCGTTTACCGTAAAAACACCTCCTAAATATGCTTATATTTTCTCAAACGTAAAAACAAATCTGTGAGGAGGTCATCTAAAGATTTTAATCTTACTGGAAGTTTAAATCAATAAGTATGTATTATTGCATTATAACTTCAAGAAGTAGAAAATGTCTCTTAAACCAAAATCAAATAAAAAAGATGGTTTAAGGAATCGGCTTTGGCATCGGCAAATAGGCTAAAAAAATTTCCGATTCCGATATCGTCCGGTACGACAAAAAAGGCTCGATTTTTCCGATTCCCGATTCCGATTAATCGTCCCAACACTAATATATATATCGGAAAAATCGAGCCTTTTCGGGACATCGGAATCGGTATCGGAATCGGAAAATTTTTATCCTATTTTCCGATGCCAAAGCCGATTCCTTCAATTATCTTTTTTATCTGATTTAAGTAGATTTTTTTAAACCTAAATATATATATATATATATATATATATATATATATATATATATATATATGAAATTTATTCATACAAACATTGATGGCTACATATGTGCATATATGTTTCTGTAATCACCCGTGTTGGGGGATTACGTCTTCAGGCCAAGAATTATCGTCGAGAACTTATATTTCAAACAAAAACATTTTCTTGTTTCGTTTACCAAGTTAGAATGTAACATGGGTGGGGGTTATGAGCGGGGGAGAGGACAAGTGAGGTCTTTGAAGATAATAAACATCTTTTTTATTTCCTTTTTTTCTTTTTTAAGTTTATCTATCCCATCTTTTGGTTTTTATGGCATAAGGTACTTGAGAATGTAGTATTTTTGTCTTGCGGTCTGTAAATTAAAAACATTTCTCATGGGCATTGAGTACTGACCGGTGCGTTCAATCCACACACACACACACACACACACACACACACACACACACACACACACACACACACACACACACACTAGAAGCAAACATACGCTTATATCTATACTCAGGAGCGTTGTATTTTGCTCACACACACTCACACACCCACCACCCACACACACACACACACACACACACTGAAAACAGGCCATAACTATATCGACACAGGAATAAAATTAAAATCAAAATAAATTAAATGAATAAATAAAACAAAATAAAAATAAAACAAAACAAGATAAAAAACAAACAAACCAAAAATAAAAATAAACATAAAACCCCGAAAGTTATCAAACTCCTCACGCATACATATATATAAATACACGTATATACACCCACACCTTGATACACCCGCGCCTATATACACATACACATACACACACATATACACATACAAAGACATATAATGCTCACATACAGTTATAAAATATTTACATCTATACCTACATATGCAGTTATATCAATGTATGGACCCTCAAACACAGACATCCATGTACACACCTGGATACCATACATCATGACTGTTATTATATCAAAACTAATATTAATCCCCCTAACAATCCTAATAATGATAACTCTTATAATATTGATCATACTAATGACACCACCAATATCAATAGTAATAACAATAATAAGACTGTCGATTGGGAACCCCAAAACCCGTGGACCCTAACCGGACAGACGTCCCAACAATACACAGATATACATATATATATATATATATATATATATATATATATATATATATATGCATACATACATATATATACATACATACACACACACATATATATGCATACACACAAACATATATATATATAAAACACACATATACACACATATACACATATACATACACACATACACACACACGCACACGCACACGCACACCAGTATACACAGAACACATATACACACAGTCAGACCATCCGCAGGCGCAGACACACATCCCCATCCACACGTGTCCCCAAATCTCCACAGACGTAAACCTTATCAGTGGTATACCAGGCTAGGATATTCCCAGTAGAGAACCCAAGGGATGAAAGATTCTACATAGGTAGTACCCAAATGACTTTCAAAAATAGATTCTATGGACATACACGTTCGATGAATAATCAAATGTATGAAAAGGACACTTCCTTATCGTTATACTACTGGAAATTAGTTAGAGAAAATAAAACACCTAGGATAGAATGGAAGATTATTAAAAGGGACAATACTTGCCATTCATTAAACTCACCATGTCCATTATGCTTATCAGAAAAACTTGAGATAACTAGGTTTAAAGATAGGGATAAACTGCTAAATATTAAACAAGAAACTGCTATATCCTGCAAACATTTCAGAATACATGCATTTAAAGAACTTAGAAAATCAGAAAAACAATGAGTACAACTATCCCCCATCGAATAACCTCCCCACCCTCAAAGAGGATAAGTGAGATCGTAACTATGATCATACCCGTATGGATTACATAAGTCGCTTACTATTCTACTTTCTCAAGAAGTTATAATATTGCTAACCTAAATAAATATCTGTATGAAAGTATATTTGAACCAAACGAATAATAGATTGTTTAGGTGAACCTCGTAATAATGTATGCATGTGGATATGTTTGGGTATGTGTTTGTATATGTATATGATCTGTATGTATATGTATATATATACGTGGGTAGAAAAAATAAAGGAAGAAATAAAAAAAAATGAAGGGAAAGAAAAATAAAAGAAAAAAGATCAAATAAAATAAAAAAAATAAAAAATAAAAATAATAATAAATAAATAAATAAATAGATAAATAGATAAAAAAAAAGTAAAAAAATAAAAAGTGAAAGAGAAGAAAAGGAAATAAAGAAATAGGGGGGAATGAATAAAGATGTAGGTAAATACTACAATATATACGCCTTTATACTCCGTTTATATAACCTAAATACTCTGATTTTTTGTCATATGTTATATATTATTGTTATATCGTTATATATCTTATGTATATCTGTGTAACACTCGAAAGAGTGCTTACTAAATATGAGGATAGACCTATGGACTTCAAGCTGAATTCAGTATAAATTTTTACGTAGTATAAATTTTTACGTTGTAAAAAACGTACAACTTATAAAAAAATAACAAGCAGGCGGGGGCGGGTAATATAACTTTGCGTGTGGGGTTTGATAGAAAAGAGAATTATGTAGTGAATCAGTTCATCTCTATTTCTATTTTAGATGTATCATTTGGTGGCAGTGTATATATATATATATATATATATATGTCTGTATTTTGTGTAAATATGTATGTATAAGTGTATTTATGTATGTATCTGTATGCATGTGTGTATATATGTGTGTATATGTATATTTGTGTGTATGTATATAGATGTATATGTATATATATATGTATGTATATATATATATATATATATATCTGAACTATTAAAATAGGCTGTCTCGTATACGATGATTGTAATAATGTATATTACAAGAATGTATGGGTGTCTAGGTATATATGCATGTATGTTGTGTATGTATATACGCCCGTGGAGACTGGAGTGGTACGCTGTTTCATATATAGAGGGGTTACCACACTACTGAAGATAAAGGACACCTATATATATATATATATATATATATATATATATATATATATAGATATATATATAGATATATATATATAAATGCCAGTGTGTGCGCATGTGTGTGCATATTCCCCTACCAAACTACTCTGCCAATTTTCAGTCTACAGACTCGAGATTTGGTATAAGGGGTATTGAGACTTTGAAAAATCTTTTTAATTTGCTTTCAACTATAAATTTGACTGTCAGGGGGTCAAAGTTCAATAATTTGTCCTTTGAAAACTCTACCAAACTCCTCCGCTAATTTTGGGTCAAAACATTTGAAATGTTAGATGTAGGTTACCGGGACATAGATATATCTTTTTAGTTACTTTGGGCCCGAAACAATAAATGTTAAGGGGTCAAAATTGGGGCCAAAGTTTAAAAAAATGGACCTTTGCGGTCCCTACCAAAATACTCAGCAAATTTTTGGTCTAAACACTTGAAATTTTACATAAAGTGTATGCAGACATGGCGCAAGCTTTTTAATTTGGTTTTTGCCGAAAATTTGGCTGCCAAGGGGTCAGAGTTAAAATGATTTGACCTTTGCGATGTCTAGCAAACTATTCAGCCAATTTTGGGTCTAAATATGTGAAATTTTACATAAATGGTATTCAGACATGCAGCAAGCTTTTTAATCAGTTTTTGGGCGACAATTTGGCTGCCAAGCTGTCAACATTTAAAGAATTGATCTTTGAAAACTCTAACAAACTCCTCCCCCAATTTTTGCCCTAAACAGTTGAAATTTTAAATGTATGTTACTTGGACATGCGTCAAACTTTTATATATATATATATATATATATATATATATATATATATATATATATATATATATATATATACATACATACATACATATAAAGTTATGAACAATACATAGGGCCCTTGGAAAGTCGGGCTGAACTGCTAGCTAATATATATATATATATAGTTGTATCCAGCCACGCATTGCTCCGGTTAACTGTGGTTAAACGAACAGAAAAAGAGAAATGCATATTTCCTATATACGTAATTATACACTACTTTTGGATACGCAATGCTTCCAGTTGGTCGATTTTCTGTAAGATTTCTGATCTGCCCACTGTGAAAGGTGATCATTGCGTTTAAATCACACAATTGTAAAGATTGTCACTTTGTAAAGTAATGCCGAAGTAAAATGTTTTAACTCTGTGACGCCAAAATCATTTTATTTTATTTTTCTTACAAAATATAAAGAAATCAATAAATATTTAATAAATTAATATATTGTTATAGTTCTAAAAAGCAGATTCAAATCATCATTAAAAAAAACATCTATAAAACTTATAATGAAGTATTGCATATTTCTGTCAAATATATTATGTCAGCAAGTTGCTTATTTATTTAAAATTAGGACTGTTAACGTCGTAAATAACTTTTTAATTATGACGTTCTACTAAATTATATCTCTTAGTCTGGGGTACAATAGCGGGTTACTAAGGTGTCACGTATAATAAAATGGACACAAGAGAACCAAATAATTTACTAAAATTTAGTAGAATGTTATAATTGAAAAGTGATCGCCGGCGTTAAAACTCATTAAATATATATAAAAGAAAAGACAAGAGGAAATGTATTTCCGAAAATGGAGAGAATTGTGACGAAAGAGGGCTTGCAAACATACATACATACATACATACATACATACATGATGATTGCAACGTCTTGTCAGACGAGTGCCGCTCCTTCAGACATTTAAAGTCCATGAGCCCAAAACTGACTTCCATCGCCACAGGACCATTTTTATAGACAAATGCCTGAGAGAGTATCTATAGACAGATGATGTTACAGAGTCTTAGCTTTGTACGACAGCTAAGTCTCTCTCTCGGTTCAAAATGTTGAGATCCAGCAACAAGCAAGAGCAAGATAGCCAGCAACAAGTTAAACTGCAGACCAGCTTAATGCGGGTACTGGTCTCCCGCTTTATGGTTTTTTAAATCAGAGATTTGCTTCTTCTAGAAAGGCTGCCTTCACCACGGCATACGGAAGCCCTCTCCACCCCAAATATACATACATACATACATACATAAATACATACATACATACATACATACATACACAAATACATACATAAATACATACATACATACATACATAAATACATACATACATAAATACATACATACATACATTTATATATTGGTAGCGCGAATTTTCAAACCAAATCGATTTAAAAGCTTGCCCTATCTCTGAATATCCTTTATGTAAAATTTCAAATGTTTAGACCAGAAATTGTCTGAGTAATTTGGAAGAGACCGCAGAGGTCGATTTTTTTTAAACATTAATCCCTATTAACAGCCGAATTTCTGGCAAAACCGGATTACAAAGATTTTCCCAAATCTCCATAACCTGGATATTAAATTTCGAGTCTGTAGACTGAAAATTGACAGTTATTTTGTCGGGCAAGGTACACAGACAGAGAGACACACACACAGGCAGACAGACACTTTCACTTTTATATGTATACTAGCATTTCAGCCCGGCGTTGCCCGGGTGTTTGGAGGTGTATGTTGAGCAAAAAAAAAGCGGTCAATTTTAAAAAATTTGACCCCTATAATGACCCCTTAACATTTATTGTTTGGGGTTCAAATCGAGTTATTAAGTTAGATCCATGTACAAGGAACCTATATCTAAAATTTCAAGTATTTAGACCCAAATTTGTCGGAAGAGTTTGGTAGTGTTCTCAAAAGTCAAATCGTTGAACTCTGACCTCTTAGGAGCCAAATTTCTGGCCGAAAACCGATCAGATAGATTTCCCCAAATGTCAGTACCCTGTATATCAAATTTCGAGTCTGTAGACTTCAAAATGTACAGTTATTGCGTAGGGAAATGTACACACACAGACACATAGACACGTTCACTTTTATAGATACTAGCATTTCAGCCCGACGTTGCCCGGGTGTTTGGATGTGTATGTTAAGTAAAAAAAAAAAAAAGTGGTAGTAGGAAGGCAGGCTCGAACCCGTACCGCGAAGGGGGAAAAACGGGAAAAAACCTGACGTCTTTGCTGGTGCGTCCACTGCCAAGCCGGAAGTGATGGAGGTTTAAATTAAGGCTAGACAATCGAAAGGAGAGGATGTCTTTTAAAGGTATCGGCGAAAAAAGCGCCCCCCCTTGTTGAAAAGTGCCCAGTTGAAGGTGAGGATATTAATGTTTTTAGCCAATTTTTCGATATTTGTCGTCTGAAAGGTCGAACTTTAAAACGGTACTGATTTTGGTAAAATCCGTCGCCTCTGTTGAAAGTTTTAGGCAGACATGCAGACATACATACATACATACATTTATATATTGGTAACTAAAAATTTTCGACCCAAAGCAATTAAAAAGCTTGCCCTATCTTTGAATACTCTTTATGTAAAATTTCAAATGTTTAGACCAGAAATTGTCTGGGTAATTTGGTAGAGACCGCAGAGGTCAAATCTTTCTTAACTTTGACCCCTATTATGACCCCTTAAAATTTATTGTTTTAGGCTCAAATCAAGGTATTAAGTTAGATCCATGTCCAAAGAACCTATATCTAAAATTTCAAGTGTTTCGACACAAAATTGGCAGAGTTTGGTAGAATTTTCAAAGGTCAAATCGTCGAACTTTGACCCCTTAATAGCCAAATTTCTTGGCGCAAACGTATCATCAAGATTTTCCCAAATCTCCGTACCGGGTATATCAAATTTCGAGTCTGTAGGTATAAAATTGAGAGAGTTATTGCGTAAGAAAATGTACACACACAGACAATCGGGCACACACAGAGGCAGACACACAGAGACGTTCACTTTATATATATATATATATATATATATATATATATATATATATATATAGGAAAAATTAATATTTGCTTATTCACATTTCAGAATTTTCTTGATGAGGATTGGTTATGCATATTATTTGGATTCTTCGGACTACTGTCAGTGTCATTTTCACAACGTTTCAGTCGATCTAACTTCCAACATTCTTAAGTCCTTTTTTATCTCGGGAATGTTTCTATCGATTCGGGAATTGTATGCAATTTCGAATGGAACCCTTAATTTACCGTACCGGGATAGCTTGATCTCGTTCCGTCAGCCATAACTTGATAGGCAACCTAAGTAATTCACAATTGTATATTTTGCTCGTCAATACTGTAGAATCTCACTTTTACAATTGATTTTTGTAATCTAACCACTGCGCTCCGGATCCTTGCGAAACGACCTATTTGATCTTTTATCTTGTAAGTAAAAAAAAAAACATCTGCTTCAAAAACAACAGAACCGGCATTACATTACCGACTTTAATTCAAAGATACTACAATAATTGATTTAATAATTTTGAATGTTCTCTTTTCTTACGTAACGTTTTGATAACTGTAACCGAGCTCGTATAGGCGCCTATGAAAATTTCAGTAGGAGCCGAAGAATAGCTGACTAGCAAAAGTATTAGCCTTTAAAGCACCTATGAAAGCTAGCAACTGTGCACGATATTGCGTCGCGGGATATAGAAGAAAAATACACCACATGTAACTGGATTCCGAGATATGAGAATTTTCAGAGCTCAGCCAATCAGAATGGACAAGGTTTGCAAGGGAGCCTTTATTACTTCTGAATCGAAAATTGTAAAGAATATGTTAAATTTATGTATCTATGAGCCAGTTACGGTAGAACGTGTAGAATTTGTTCCAGTTTTAAACTGGGAGTAGTGGTAGGACTAAATATTTACAGAGAGAAATAGGGGCTCCTTCCTCTAAATTTATTGCCATTGTGATGATGTTGCTCGTAGGATGCAATAAAGTATTTTTATCACGACTGAATGTCTCTAAAATGGTGTTCGAAAGCTACATAAGATCATTGCTATTAGCCTAGATGTATTGAATTTGTATGTGGCATCTGTTTTTGTAAACCTACGATACGGTAGTTCATAAGGGAATTTCTGCATTATTTTATTATATATGGAGATTATAGTAATGTATATTATTATATTAAATATTATTATATTATTATGTATTGTATTATTGGATATTATATAGTATATTATCTTATGATTATCATATATATTATATTATTATATATTATATATCTATGTAATTGTTATTACCATATATATTAGACGTTGTTAGATTGTTTTGTAGTAGAATGTCTTCGAGAATATCGAAAATTGATTATTGAAATGATCCGATGAAAGAAGAAACAGATTTTGACCAAAGTTAACACATTGCACAGCCTAATATCACAAGTACGTTTGAGAAGTTTTATTATTACACAAACCAAAAAGCCCGACGTACAAAATCAACAGTAGGTTCTTCGATGTGACAGGGGCGCGTTCGAAACGATGGAATTTCCACTGTTTTTGCTAGTTATTATTGGCTCACAGAGAGCTTTCACACAGGTCATCAAAGATCTCTCTTTGAAAACAGCCTGTGGTGTTTAACGGAAGCTGAGTGACAACAAGCCTCCCCAGATTTCCAGTGCTCTTCACATTTTTCGATAACATTTGCAAATAAATTTGCATGTTCGCAACAGCTGCTTGCTATTGATTTCTCTGAAATTTGAGTGGCAATAAACCTCCCCAAGATCTCAGTTCTCTTCGCACATCCAGTGGAGGTCTAGTCAGTGCTCTCTCCTCGGTCTTTCCTTCCTCCTTAACTTTACCTGGCTATTCGGTCACTCTTTGGGGAGGGCAGTGATATGGCGATAGGAGATGGGAGTGGGGTTAGAGAACTTATAGATATGCGGCTTCAATTCTTGGTTCCATGTAACGCTGCATGTCTTACCTCTGCAGCAGTTTGGCCCATGCATGTGGCTCATGTGTCTCCACATTCAAGGGTTTTCCTTAATATTTCAGCTGGTTTCATTATTGTTGTTCGTATTATTTTTCCATTCATTCATCTTGTTCTAATTTTTCTCATTCTTTTTTCAAATTTTTTTTAAGGAGTGTTCCTAATGCTCCTACTATTATAGGTACTATCTTGATTTTCTTCATCACCCATATCCCTTTCAGCTCTCTGGCTACTCTGAGTATTTACTCCGTTCCTCCTTTTCTTTGATATTCACCTTGTAGTCAGCTGGAACAGCAAAGTCTACGATTTGACAGGACTTTTCTATGACTTTACTATTATGATACCCGGTCTTCTTGCTTGGATGGGTTTATCAGTTTTTATGTCCATGTCCCATGAGATTTTGTGATCCTCGTTTTCAAGTACTGTTGCTGGCTTATGTTTGTACCACTTGTCGGTCGTTCGAGATGCAGTTGTTTGCATATTTCTCAGTGTACTGTCCTTCCCATTTGGTTGTGCCTATTCTTGTATTCTTTTTGTGCCAGTTTGCTGAAATCACTTACTATATGGTTTATCGTTTTGTCTCTTTGGTAACAGAGTCTGCATTTGCTGTTTTCTTGTGTTTTGTCAATATTTTCTTTGGTGTGGTTGGTTCTGATCGAGATATCGTGCTGCAGTTATTAGGGATTCAGTTTCCCGGCTTATGTGTCATTTTCGCATCCATGTCCAAGCGTTTTCGTTATTTTCATCTTTTGTCATCCTTATGAATCTTCCATGTAGTTGTTTTTCTTCCCATTTTTCTTTTCTCGTCTTATTCTTTATCTCTGTTTTCTGTTTTGTCGATTTTTTCAGTGTCTCTCGCTGCCATGATTATCTTTTCCATGTATTGCGTTATGTATTTTTCTAATTCTTTTGTGTGTGTGTGTGTGTGTGCGCGCGCGCGCACAGTCTTCTATACAAACTAGTCCTCTTCCGCTTTCTTTCCTTTTCACATAGATTCGGTCAACATCGTTCTTTGGGTGTAGAGTATTGTGCATGGTCATGAGTTTCCTGGTCTTCTGATCGAGCTGTCTCAGTTCTTTTTAGTCCACCTTATGAACGGTCCAGAGTATCTTACTAGTGATATTGCCCATGTATTTTACTTTTTATTAGGTTTCTGCTATATAGTTTTCTTTCTAGAAGTTTTCTTGTTCTCCTGGGGTATTCCTTTTCGAGTCTCTCTTTCATTTCTGTGACTTTGATGGTGTCTGCTTCCAAAGTATTTATAGGTGTCTTGTTCTCCTAGTGCCCTCATCTCCGTTTGGTTGGGTAGTTCCATACCTTCTGTTGTCTCTAGTTTTCCTGGCTGAAGATTCTGATAGTGTTTATTAGTGTCTCTAGTTCCTTTTCGGTCTTTACAGAAAGTTTCAGGTCGTCCATGTACATTAGGTAGTTTATTTTTTCCTCTGTATTAGAGAATTTGTATCCAGCTTGGCACTTTCTCAGTATATTGTTCAGGAGGCATCATGACTATGATGAACAGCAATGGTGATAGTGAATCTCCTTGGAAGATGCCTCTTTGTATGTTAATTTCTGTTATGTGTTGTCCATCCACTGTTAATTCCAATCTCCATGTTCTCGTTGCGTTTTCTCTCACGTTAATGATCCTGCTTGATATTTTATACATTTTTAAGCATTCTATTATCCATGTTTGCGGGATCCTGTCGTATGCTTTTTTGTAGCCGATCCATGCCATGGCTAAATTCTTTCTCCTCCTTTTTACCTCTTTTAGGATCTCTTGATCTATATATAGCAGATCATGTGTTCCTCTCTTTCTTTTTTAGCATCCTTTCTGTTCCTCATGGAGAAGTCTACGATTATTCAGAGAGTGATAGATTTGTTCCCTCAGATGTGCTGTTAGTATTTTCCCTATAGTGGGTAAGCACGTGACAGGCCTGTAGTTTCTGGGGGCGGTCCCTTTCTCTTTGTCCTTCTGTATCATTGTGGTTCTGCCTTTTATAGTCCAACCTGGCACGTTTGTTTCCTGTATACATCTTATCATGTTTGGGGCTGGCCTTTCGTGTAGTGTTGTGAATTTTTTGAACCAGTATGCATGTATCCCTGCGTGTCCTAGTGCTCTCCAGTTTGCCATTTTTCCTATGTTTTCTTTAGGGTTTCCTTGCTGTTTTCATTCACTGTTCGTTCTTCGATTTGTGGTAGCTCTTCTTTCATGTCATTCATTATTATTATTATTATTATCATTATTATTATTGTTGTTGTTGTTGTTGTTGTTATAAATTGTTAGATAGATAGATAGATAGATAGATAGATAGATAGATAGATAGATAGATAGATAGATAGATAAAAATGGAAGCGTGCGTATCAGATTTACATTCTTGGAAATGTTCAATTATTTTTTCGTGTTTTGATAATGAAATTAAAGACACAGAATTTGCATCTAATTTCGGTAAAGATTTACCGGCGCTTATTTCGAAAGACATCCTTTTGCATGAACTCGTAATGAAAAAAAAAAAGATGGAAAAACAAATGACTGTGATTTTTGAAATTATGTGGCAATAAAACATCTCCTATTTTATGGCCAACGAAAGGATTTGTCATAACTCTACTACTGCTCCAGAAGGTACAGTACTCCCGACAAAATACATTACCGATCAAATATTCAAATGTATCCTAAGATGGAGTATTGTTGCAAAATCTGTAGAGCAACCTTTTCTGAGTTTGTAACCTTGCAGTTACAAACAATCAAATGAAAGAAATACATAAAATGTTCCGTCTGCCTGCTTCCCACCTGACTATAACTTGGATGTCTTCAAGTCCAACGTTAACAAATTCCTAATGAACCGCCCCCTTAAGTAAACACTTCATCAAATCTCCACACTAACGCACTGTACTTGCAATAACCCTTATCCCTGAGTGGCTTCCGGGCCTTGATAAGTGGTGACCACCGTGTAAAAAAAAAAATTTTAGCCCAGCTCACGTTTCTCCTTCCCACCGCATGCCGGGCACAGCCGGCCAATTCTCGTCTGCGACTTCACACGTCAAATTCCTTTGTCGTCGTCTTTCTTTCTCTGGCGAGTATGTGTTGAAATTTTTCCCCTTTTTCTTTCTTCCTCTTCTCGCACACTTCCTAATTTGCATATGTGCGCGTTTCTGCTACTGCTAATCTCTTCGCATGCTGGCCATCCTTCATTGCTGCTGATGTTTTCCACGCGACAACACGTACTATATTACAATATAACAAAATACAAAACAGACTTCGAATTCTAATGGAGATTTTCCTTTACCCCTTCTTCCTACCGCTTTCTGACAGTTGCAAGTCTATCTCTATTTTATAGTTATTTTCATAGTAGGTGCTCGACTGACCTTCAATCAATCGTCTACTCTGTAAAACATTGATAAATAACACTCGTCTAGCTGCAACTACTGCCAACAATTCCTTCCTACTATCTTTATCTGCGCCTAAAACTAAACGAAAATTCCATGAACAAAGGTTCTTTCCTAAAACATTGCCCGTCTGCGGTGCACAATACCGTAGGGCTACTTCCCAGCTTACTACTCCTCGGGGGCGCTTATTTCTCAATCCTTATTTCCGACCCTAGTGTCTAGGTTCTTGTAGTGCGAGAGAACTAAATAGAGAATTAGAGTCAGAGAGAATTAGAGATTTAACAAAATGTATAAGTATTTTAAATTTACGCATAACAACGAAAGCGAAAGATAGCTAGATAGAGAGAGGGATTATTAGAGAGAGGATTATGGTTAAAAATAATGGAAAGGATGTAAAGGGAGTTAAAGAGGCAGATAGATAGAATTAGGGTATGATATAGAGATAGGGAAAGATAGAAAGATAGCTAGAGTTACCAAGAAAGAGAAGGGTTTTGAATAGGGTAGGCCACCGCTTGTCAAGGCCCAGAGGTCACTCAAGAATAAGAGTTAACAAGTGCCGGGGTTGAACTTCGCTAGGTTTTAATCGTTTAAGAGGACGACTCAACAAGGACTTATTTACATGACTACTTGAACACGATCACGTTATAGTCAGCTAGGAAGCAGGCCAACAGTATTGTTTTCTGCAGATGGACAGTTCAAGGAAAGAAAATATGTTTATTGAATATTCGTTTAGTTTTAGGCATATATAAAGAAATTACGGCAAGTGGTTTTGAGAGGGGACCATAAATTGAAGCTCAGTCGAGCATCTGTTATAAAGATAACGATAGGGCAGAGATAAACTCGCAAGGTCAATACAGAACTAGCGCTTAGGAGTAAGATGAAGTAAGAGAGATTTGAAAACGGTTAAACGACAGGTGGTAATTTGAATCAAACTTAAAATAACCAACCTGTTACCCTCAAGGGTGTGGGAGAATGTTTAATCAAACCAGAGAGAAACTTCCAGTTGACATATAATCTCACAAGTGAAGTTTCAGTTTTTTTTTGTTTTGTTTTTTTTTTTTTGTTTTCGTTGTAGAATTCAGTTCGATTCAGAATTGACATTCCTAACACGACCCAAAAAATCTCCGGATAAATTTTTGCAAAAGTTGAGACGGAAACTCTGTTTCTGTAATTAAATTACGGCAAACGGGGGAAAATAAAACATAAAACTCTTGATATTGCAAAATGAAAGTTGTTTTGAACAGAGGATTTATAACAGCATCTTCTTAACTACATATAAATACGTTAAATATATATATATATATATATATATATATATATATATATATATATATTGTTTGGCTGTGGAATTTTTATATACACTTCTGATTAAAAATTTAAGGTGGCGACATCACACTCTATAACAGACACGACAGGAAAACAAATGAACACATATCTAAAGAAATGGCAGAAACACTAGAGGATGACCTCCGATCCGTAGTGGAATGGGGACAAAAATGGATGGTCACATTCAATGCTGCCAAGACTAAACTTGTTTCCTTCAATAATTACCAGAAACCTTCCCTACCACCAATAGCAATGGCCAATGACTCTTTATCTGAAAGTACATCTTTTAAACTCCTCAGCCTAACGTTCACAGGAAACATGAGTTGGAACAATTACATTGAGAGTATTGCCAGGACCGCTGCGAAGATGGTGGGTACTCTCTACCGTGCTAGAAAGCTACTAATGCCCGAAAGTATCTATCCTCTACCTCTATAAGGCCACCATTCGCCCATGTATGGAGCATTGTTGTCATATTTGGGCTGGTGCATCTGTCACTAGTCTCTCACTCCTAGACAAAGTTCAAAAGAGAGTCGCCAATCTGATAGGTCCTGAACTGTCAGCTAAACTTCAGTCTCTGTCACATCGACGAAATGTTGCATCCCTCTGCCTGTTCTGCAAGTACGTTAACAGTGAATGCTCTGACGAACTGCAAGAACTTGTGCCCCCTCGACGTAAATATCCCCGACAAACCCGGCAAACAGCTAAATCCCACCCCTTCACGGTAGAAATCCCTAGATATAAGAGAGCCTTCTATTCCAGTAGTTTCTTCCTCAGAACATCTAGACTTTAGAATTCCCTTCCGGGTCCCTGCTTCCCCAACTGCACTGACATGCAGAAGTTTAAGCGTAACATGAATTGACATCTTGCTGCCCAACTCCCTACAAAGTACCCCTGATGCTTATTCCCTGATAGTATCACCCTAAAACAAAGTGGCAAAGTGTCTTGTTTAGGGTGAAAAATCTTAAAAAAAACCTTTTTTTTTTAAGATAGATTTTAAACTCTTCCAACTTAAGGTTACCAATACTACAATCTAAAAGGTTATGGAAACAAAAAGCTACATTCCAAAGATTTATTTTTTAAATTTACATTTTTATTAAATCAGGCTTTTTACACATGATCAAAATTATAAGACCAGAGACAAAAATTCTATTAAATTGTACAAAAAGTGTATGAAAAGTGTATGAAAACATTCAACAATTAAACTTAATAATGAGTTCTACCTCCACTGCTTTTGATGACTTCAAAAATTCTTTGAGGCATGCTAGAAATAAGGGCTTCCATTAAGGTGCGGGGGATCCTGCTCCAGTTTCTGAAGATGACTTCGCGAAGTTAATTTTTGTAGAATATTATTTGCCATTTCAATAAACCTCTCTTGTCATCCATCCCCAAACATTTTCAATTGGGTCAAAGTCCGGTGTCCCAAGAGATGGACTCCATTTTCTTGTAGAAAGCTCAAGGTCCGTCTTGCAGTGTGGACTGTAGAATTATCCTGTTGGAATAACCATCCATCCCCACTGAAACGATGCCCCTCCATCATCAAAGAATCTTTTTGTAGCATGCTAACATAACCAGCTGCTGTCTGACGACCCCGCACCACCTGGAGCTCTATCGTCCCTTTGTAAGAAAAGGCACCCCATACCATTACGGACCCTCCACCATTATGACGTGTGGAAAATATTTCAAGGGGCATGTTTTTGTCATGCCAATATCGCTGGAAGCCATCAGTACCATCTAAATTGAATCTTTCTCATCGGAAATAAAGGACTTTCTTCCACTTCTCAACGTCCCAGGTTTGGTATTCACGACCAAATCTTAAGCGGTCCACTTTGTAACGTGGAAGCAATCGAAGAATTTGTTTACGCTTTTTATTTACCATGCCTTTTTGTTGTAAATGTCGTCGGATAGTTATTGGACTGCAATCAGCATCTGTAACTGCCTTAATTTTACTAGAAGAAGGTCCTCTGTCATTCATAACAACCCGTCTGGTTCTCTTACTCAATGCAGGAGAAATTTTGAAGGACCTACCAAAGAATTTTGCTTTTCCATAATTCTCAATGTTCTTTAGTGAATTTGCAAATAACACTTTAACTACGATTTACCTACGCTGCTACGCTCACTGAGACAAGCTTGCTTATGGAATTCTAGAGTGCTCAACTTCGGTTAGTTGTCTTGCTTTATGCATGGTAACACCTTTACACGGTGATTGCTAATCTCTAACTGAACTAAAAACATTAGAATTACTCTAAATCTAACAATTTATATCCTTGCTCTAATAATTTTGATCATGTGTAAAAATTCTAATTTAATAAAAATGCAAATTTTTAAATAACATTTTTGGAATGTAGCTTTTTGTTTTCATAACATTTTAAATTGTAGTATTAGTAACCTTAAGTCGGAAGAGTTTAAAATCTATCCTTAAAAAAGGTTTTCCCATTAAAGATTTTTTAAGTGGTCTTAAATTTTTGATCAGCAGTGCACCTTTCAAAAAAATTAGAAATGCTTTGCTTAGAGAGAAAAAATGCATGACAATATAATGTCGCAAGAAGAAAAAATCATAGAAGACTCAACTCTGTGTGTTTGTTCCGGCATCTTGTTCCATATCTTAAAGCAGGTTTTAATAAGCACAAATTTTTAATTCTTCAAAGAAATTATTTATTATTTTTACTGGAATGTGACTGCGCTGTTTTTCCTTTATCTATAAAAGTAAGGATGTATGCGTGAGGACTATTCTCAACCTGTTTACTCAACGAAACTTTGATCTGCTGATTGAAATTACGTCTATAGAGTATTCAGACATGTTTAAACTTTTTAATCGGTTTTCCTCCGGTCTTAAATTTTTGATCAGCAGGATATATATATATATAAAGAGAGAGAGAGAGAGAGGAGAAAGAGAGAGAAAGACAGAAGGAAGGAGAAAGAGGGAGAAAAAGATTAGTTATATTTTTTGGAAGAAAGGCTCCCAGCAGGAAAAATTCAGAAAATAATAGCATATTATTTATTTTTCTTTACAGAAAGTTCAGATGACATAAGTCGTCAGTACTGTTGGTTTGATAATTAGGGACCGTTTCAGATACCCATATCATATTTCAGATACTATATCGAAACTCATCGGCTGAAGAGAGCTTGATATTGGTATCTAAAACAGTCCCTAATTATCAGGTTTGAAACCAACGGTACTGATGAATTACCTCATCTGAACTTTCTGTAAAGAAAACAAGAAGTAATATATATATATATATATATATATATATATATATATATATATATATATATATATATATACAGTAATTTATAAAATATATATGGCGATTAAGCTACACTGAATATTCCGCGTTTCATCCACTCTAGGACTCTTCAGGCTTATGCGCGAAATTAAACAACCACAGAATTCGCGCATAAGCCTGAAGAGTCCTAGAGTGGATGAAACGCGGAATATTCAGTGTAGCTTAATCCCCATATATATTTTATAACTTACTAACTAGCTCTGCTTACGTATTGAGCACTTTTTAAGCAAATACTTAGATATAACGTTACACACGTGTAAACATGTAGACACCTCGGATCAAACATGAAAGTACGTAACAAGTAATATAGAAAAAGTAACAACTCGGCTCCTGTTTTGTAACAACGACATTTATTTTTTGGCACTTCCATGAATAAAATCGTGCTCCTTCATTATGACCTCTGTCTTCTCGAACGTCTCTAACGTGATCATCTTCTCTAACGTGTACACTCCTTTCTATAGTTAATCATTTTCCTTTTCTTTACTGTAACGTCATTTCGTACACGGTTCGGCATTTGCATATAGCCACCATACGCACGTCCTCGCTCCGTTATATATATATATATATATATATATATATATATATATATACATACATATATGTATATATATATACTCTATGATATTTACATACATAAAAGATATATATATATATATATGTATATATATACATATATATATGTATATATATATATATATATATATATATATATATATAGGAGCAAATAGTTAATAAAAACATGTTAAAAATACTTTGAAAAAGAGTTAAAACATATTTAATCTGAAAAGGAAACACTTAATAAGTGGATAGTTCTTATGAATGAAAAGTCTGGTGAAAAGTAAATTATCCAATGACGGGTTGGATTTTACCGTCATTGGATGATTTACCTTTCACCAGACTATCCATTCACGTGAAATCACCTTTTTCTTTGCCATATTCCTTCTGCTTCACTTTTTGTTATCAAGTAAGATCTTTGACTTACTTGCAGTTTCATCAAATACTTTTGTATGCAAAATCCGATCCCGCATTTTGCTAATTCCTACCCTCTGATGAGAAGAAAAGTACTTCTTTGAAACTCCGCGGATTAAGAACTATCCACTTATCAAGTGTTTTCTTTCCAGATTAAATATGTTTTTAACTCTTTTTAAAAGTGTTTTTAACATGTTTTATTAACTATTTGCTCTTATTATAAGCTCTATTTCCTATTTGGTTTTATCGAGCTTTTACATCTGGTTCAGATAACTTTATAAATATTAATTCTTTAATATTTATAATATACTTTAGTTTTACCATCTGGGATCATTTTGGTAAATTTAATTGTAATTTTTATTTTATATATATATATATATATATATATATATATATATATATATATATGTATATATATATATATATATAAAGTGGTCAAAAATTCAGGTAACATTTTAAAGAAAAATGATATTAGCAATACACGTATATTTAAGTACCATACATTGAAATATAAAATGAAACAAACATGAAATATGTTTATTTTGCTAATTGTCGTCCATTTCTCTCTATCAATCGCTGGAAGCGATTAACCACTGATTGTGTAACACGTGTAATCATGTCAGCTGATATCCGCGCAATCTCCTCTTCAATAAATAACTTTAAAGACGCTATTGTATCAGGCTTCTTGCCATAAACGCTATCCTTTACATAGCCCCAAAGCCAGAAATCAGGAGAGGTAAGATGCGGAGATCTGGCTGGCCATTCAACTGGGCCACGGCGACCAATCCATCGTTGTGGAAAAATTTCATCCAAGAAATAATATTAAACGAATAGAGATTATAATGGATCATATTGTTTTTTCTACCTTTAACATGTTACCTAACTTTTTGACCACCCTGTATATATATATATATACATATATATATATATATATATATATATATATATATATATATATATACATATATATGTGTGTGTGTGTATTATTTTAGACATCTTGATAGATTTTTATGTATCTATATTCATTATTTACTTCGACAGTGCTATATATGTAAGTAGAGCTAGGTAGTAAGTTCTGAAAGTAAATTTGCCAATTAAGCTACATAGAATTTTCCGCGTATGATCCTCGTAGTATTCGTCAGGATATTATATATATATATATATATATATATATATATATATATATATATATATACTGTGTAAGCAAAAACAAGACTTTAAAACAAGTTGTTGGTGGCAACAACAAGTGTATTTCAATTTACGTTACAATTGTTTCCATGTCCAGTTCGACAATTTCGAGCATTATGTCGTTTGAAAATTTTTAAAACCAGCATTTCTTCAGACTTTATGAATAAACACACTTTTGGCAATGGATCATTTTTTGAAGAGAAGGAAGGAAGGAAAGGAGGAAGAGGAAGGAAGGAAGCTAGAAATGCATGCGAGAAACATCTACCTTTGTTGTGGTTACGGAAAATCTCATTTAAATATTAATATATCGCCTAATTTTCGTATGCTTATTTAAGAGTCATGACAAGTTGCTACAGAGAGCCCTAAGCCATTTAAAAAAATGTTTAATATATATCCCATTCGTTGGGTTCCTAAATTAGATATTGTTATTTCTTTCTTACCTTATACTTAATTTTTAAAATTTTTGTTTCGATATTATGGCTGTAACAGCCTCGCACATATATATATATATATATATATATATATATATTAAGTAATGTGATTTATAATTTAAAAGTTTTAAAATTTTTAAAATTTAAAAATCAAAATTTAATTAAATTAAAAATCAGTTTCATAAGAAGGAACAACAACAAAGTCAATTATCTGTACGATCGTTTCGGAAATCCGTGCTTTTTATTTGTGGTATATATATATATATACGTGTGTATGTGTCTGTGTGTATACATATACATATACATATATATTTATATAAATATAAGTGAAATTGACTCTTTGTGTGTGTCTGTGTGTACATTTCCCTACCAAACTACTCTGTCAGTTTTCATTCTACACACTCGAGATTTGACATAAGGGTATTGAGATTGGGGGACATCTTTTTAATCGGGTTTCGGTCAGATATTTGGCAGTAAAGAGGTCAAAGTTTATTGATTTGACCTTTTAAAACTCCACCAAACTCCTCCGCCAATTTTGGGTGTAAACACTTGAAATTTTAGACGTAGGTTACTTGGACATGGATAAAACTTTTAATTTAATGTGAGACTGTTGTATACCCGTGCTAGGGGTTACAAATGAAAGAAACCACAAGTAGTGTAAAGCGTAGAAAATATATGTATTCATCATAAAGAATACAGGAGCCACTAAAGTGGTATGAGAGGAACGTGTTTGTAGCATGCGGTTAAACATGGTATGAATGTCTCCCTTTAGTCTCTGAAACCAGTGGTATTCATAGGACTGGTTGATTCCACTTAGTTCTGAAATAGGGGTGATTTTTACCCCACAACAATCCCTCCCGAGCTTTTCATTCCCCTGGGATGATTGTATAGCTCTTTTTCCTGGGATTGATCTCTATCGGGTCGGTCATTTTCCTTTTCCTGGAGGACCAGCGTTGTCCGGCTGCTTGTAGTGTTACCAAGTCGAACATGTCATATATCTTGTCTATTACTTCTTCTTGTTCAGCAGGAGGTTGTCTTTCGTCATCAGTTATACGTTTCCGAATTTGGTTTAAATGTTTTTTTGTGCGTAAATCTTGGACCTTCGATAATGTAGACCATCCGCACGATCCTTTTCTGGACCTTTCTTAGTTCCCATATCGTGCAATTATTTTTGTGTGCCTGGAAAAATACCTTTCCACCTGGGTGGTTTCACCTGTTTTTGTAAAAGTTTCTCGAAGACCGGCCTAATTTTTCTCGCGAACATTTACTCTGCTGGCGACATCTTTGATGGAGTCCTTTCATTTGGCGTAATTCAGTAAACTTGTAAAAGCTGTTGTAACGCCTTTTCTGAGGGCGTTCCTTTAGCCTTTTTCAGCGCTCTTTTCAACATGTCTACAAACCTCTCGGCCTGACTGTTCTATCGGGGATGATAGGTTGGCGTCGTTATGTGGTTAATCTAGAAATCCTCGCAGAATATTTTAAAAGTTAATTGTGTGCCCTTGTCTGACACTAGGCAATCAACCACAACAAACCTAGCGAACAATTAGTGAAGAACACTGATTGTAAAATCCGTTGTTAGACTTTTACATCGGAATACCTCAGACCATTTTGAAAAACTGTCTACCACTATCAAATAGTAGTTTCCATCCAGTGGACCTGCGTAATCTACGTGTATTCTTTGCCATGAGTGGTCCGCTTTAACCATGGGCTAAATTGTATTGGGGCGCTTTTGCAGCCAATGCGCATCCCTTGCACGACTTTATCATGCCTTCTATATCAGTGTCCATACTTTTCCAGTAAACGTAGGACCTCATGAGGCTCTTCATTCGCGTAGCCCCAGTGTGTCCCGTGTGAAAGTCATTTAGTATTTTCTTTTGTAGTGTAGTTGGGATTACTACTCTTTCTTGTTACAACAGTACCTCATTGCACATAGAATAAGCTTCCGCCGCCGATTCATCCGATTGAATTTTTGTTTCATTTCTTTGATGAAACTATCTTCTTAAGCCTCCCATATTAAATCTTCCAAAGTGACTGGTAGTTCCTTGATCGTATTACATAGTATTTGTATATAGTCATTTTCACTTTGTAGTGACGCTAATTCTGTGTTTCCAGCAGTTCCCTTGATTTCGGGATTAATCGTGACAATCCGTCTGCGTAACTTAACTTCGCAGATGTAAGAAATTCCATACTGAAATCGTAATTCAGTAGAATAGTCCCCCATCTCTGCAGTCTGTTGGCTGTGTAAATATTCAGACCTTTTTTTAGAGCCAAAGATGGTTATAAGCGGCTTATGGTCAGTTTGCAATTTAAATTTACGACCGTGTAAAAATCGGTGGAATTTTGTAACACTGAATATGATCCCCAGTGCTTCCTTTTTGATTTGGCAATAATTCTTCTCGGCAGGATGTAAAGTTCTTGACGCATGGGCGATCGGCTTAGTGGACCCATCAGGCATTTTGTGTGGAATGCACGCCCCGATTCCATCAGAACTTGCGTCAGTTGCGACAATAATCTCTTGTTTCGGATTGAAATGAGTCAGGGATAAATCTGACGTTAATACATCTTTTAATTTCTTAAATGCTGCTTAGCACTTAGGCGTCCAGTCCAATTTTTGTCCTTTTTTTTAATAGTACATTCAATGGCGCACGCAATTCATGCATGTTCTTAATGAATGTTTGATAATAATTCGCGAGCCTAAAAAACTCTGCAATGTAGTTACATTATGAGGTTTTGGCATGTCTTTTATAGCTGTGGACCTGTCTGGATTGGGTTTCCTCCTGTCCTTATCTATGATATGACCCAGGTATTTAATTCGTTCCAAAAAAAAAATTCGCATTTTGCTTCCTTCAATGTGAAGCCGTATTCTTTTATTCTGTCAAACACTTGAAATACATGTTGTTCAACATTTTTACTACAAATAAGAATATCGCCCAGATAGCCTATTGAGAAATCCAAACTGCTTAGCAAAGTATCAACTACCTGTTGGAAAATTGCAGGTGCTACTTTTATACCAAATGCTTATCTATTGAATTTGCGTTTAGATATACAAAAGTTTCGAGCTATCCTCCTCTACTGGTATTTGTATGTACGCCTCGCTTAAGTCTATTTTGGAAAAATATTTTCCGCCATTTAACTTAGTGAATATTTCGCTTGGGTTTGGTAGCGGATAGTGATGGTCCTTATGCGCCATATTCAATAAGGTCGAAAAGTCCGCGCATACCCTAATCTCTTTAGATTTTTTTCACGTATACGGTGGGGGCTGCTCACTCATAATAGTTAATAGGGGTTAAAATCCCAGTGTTAACAAGTCTTTCCAATTCTTTTTCAATGTTTCCCCTCGAAGCGAAGGGTACGCTCAATGGCTTTTTGAATATTGATTTTCCTTCGACCGGCATTTCAAATCTCACCTTTATTCTTGTGCAGCATCCAAGCTTTTCAGAGAAAACATTTGGGAAAGATTTTTTTAGATCCTTTTTGAGTTTGTTGGCTTCGGCCGTTAAGTTTTTTACTTTGTGACAAAAATCACTCATTGGCGAGTCCCATAATTCAAATTTCTAAATCCAATCGGTCCGAAAAAATTCGTTGTGTTCCTTAGAACGAAAATCTTTAGCTTTTTTTGTCGTTCTTTTTAGTGACACATTAACCTCACCCTCAAAATTTGTTTTTTTCACCAGTTACCGATCTTGCGACTTTATGCGTCTTTGTCATCGTGGACTTTCCTATTCTCTTCCACGTTTGAAAATTTATAATTGATAAATCCGACCCTGAATCGAGCTGCAGTTTTACTTCTTTATTTCTTATTCTCACCGTAACATATTTCCTTATGTTCTTTGTTGGTGAAGAGTCCATTTTTGCAGTTTTTACATAGCTCTTTTTGCTACTTTTGTTCTGCAATATGAGGTGGCCTGCTCGCTTGCATAGGTCACATGTGATTTTCTTTTGGTACTGACATGCATTGTACCCATGAGGTCCTCCACATTTGGTATAAGGGGTTCTAAGATTTTGTCTACCCTGATAATTTTGTGAAGGGTTCTTTTTGCCTCTTCGTTGGTAATTGCTGGCGGGTGTCCTTTAATTTTTAAGCATATTTTTTTTTATGTAAGCGATACCTGCTTCCTCTATGTTTTGTGAATCATGCTCCATTGCCACGAACCGCTGACAATCTTCAGCACGTTTCTGAAGCGTCAAATCAGGTTCTCATTCCAAGTTATTTAGAGCACGACGTCTTATATCAGCGTCTTTTGTGGCTATCAAACCTTGTGTGAATATTAAGCATTTGAAATTCTCCGCCGTTAATGACGACAATTTGAAATCGTCACAGTGCTTATTAATTATAGACGCAAATGCCGTATAGTCCTGACTCTCCTTACGTGTAAGATTCATGCATTTTCATCTTTTATGAAAAAGGCTTCTTTTTAGACAGTATAACTCCATTAATAGTTTGATTGCCTCGTCAAACGACAATTCGTTGGTTTTTCTTGGTAAAATATAGTTCACGAATTTTTTATGTTCGGGTGTACCTAACTTCCGTAACAATAAACAAACTTTCTTTTGATCCGTCCATGCACTGCAATTAATTTTAAAAAGGTCTTCAAATCTTCTGAAATATACCTTAAACTTTAGGTTTTCCTCAGGAGCATAGTGAAATGTGTCAATAGCTGACCAGATCGCATTTTGGGAAAAGGCCGTGCTGGTTTCTTCGCTATCCTTATTCACTAAAACTTGCGTTATCAAATCCATTTTTTATCTGACTGGTTTTGTTGCTCTGAATGTAATTTTTTCAATTCCAATATTTTTTCCTTCATTTGATTCCTATCTCTTTCCTGTTTTTCCTAAAAGAATTTCATTAAATCTAACTGCTTTTCCAATATTTGTTCGTTCATTTCTTTCTTTTCTCTTCCGCGTTTTTATTTGAGATATTTTATTAAATTTAACTGTTTGTCTCGTTTTGTTTCTGTATTGCCAATTGTTTCTCATCATTTTGTTTCTGTATCGCCAATTGCTCTTCTCAAGTTCTAATTGTTGACTTTGTTGGAATTTCTCCATTTCCAAAATTCTTTAGAAAACTCGTCCATTTTGATTTTTTGGGACGGTGTTGAATTACTTTATGACAAAATGAGATTTTTCAGAAACAACACAATTCGTTGATTTACTTTTCCTATAGAACCAACTTTATAGAAAAAACTTTACAAAATTCGTACCTGATTATTTAACGAATATTTCGTTCATATATTTATTTCCTCGTGTGGCAATTTGTCTGAGAAAATATTTCGGCGTTTGCATTTATACAGAAAGCAGTAGATTTCGTTTGTCATTTTTCAATTTTCGTAACGTGTAGGTACTGGGTTCAATTCTTTGTTGATCCTACACATTTTCTCCTTTTTTTAAGTTACTTATCTGTGAAAGAGAGTTTATAGCTTTTATTTAATATTGGCTATTCTTTTTTTGTGCGAAAAATAATGTTCTTTTCTCATTAACATTTGTCGTACTTAGCGAAATCGTTTTCTCTTCTTCAACGTGCAGTCGCGTCGATCAGTGAAAAGTTTATTTTCATCGAATTAAAATCTGACGTCTTCTTTAATTTGTGCAAATACTCGCTTTAGCAATAAAATAAAATATATCATTTACTTTTGCGATACTTTTTTTTCCTTTTTCAAACGCTAATGCCTTTTTACCATAAGACGTATTATCAAGGTATGCTTTTTAGAACGACAATGTTTTTTGTACTTACTGAAAACTTGGTCTCGTTAATTCAGTAATAATAATCCTCCACGCAATTCGTCTTATGAGTTCTGTTTCAACTCGTAGTTTACGTTTTAGTAGCTTTTTTGACAGCAAGATAAGGTTTTTTGACGACGTCTTTGTAAAATCCTTTTTTCGGCCAGAATTATTGTCCTTTTTTCGAAGTGTTCTATATCCTGTATCTGTGGGTTTTTTCGCTCGAATGTTGTTTTTTCAAACGTAGACAAGTAGTTTTTTCCCATTCTTCACCTAACTTTTGAAAAATAAATACTTTTGAAGTTTCGAATTTCCCCCGAGTATAGGAAAAATATTATTTCGAATATCCGCGTGTGTTCTTTTTTCTTTAATCCTTTTGATCGTCAAATGCTGTCTTCCAATGGCTGTTTTTTATAGAGAGAATTCGTTGCCCGAAAATTCGTCATTCAATTGTTGTTAGCAATTATTGTAGATTGATCCGGGAAGTTCTTGAATCGTCCTCGTCAACCAGTTGTTGTAGATTCATGCTAGGGGTTAGAAAAAAGAAACCAAAAAGTAATGTAAAGTGTATAAAATATAATATGTGTTTATCATAAAGAATATAGGAGCCACTAAAGTGGTATGAGAGGAACGTGTTCGTAGCATGCGATTAAGCATGGTATGAATGTCTCCCTTTAGTCTCTGAAACCAGTGGTATTCATAGGACTGATTGTTGTGGGGACATACACACTCTTATAATCACTAAGATGGACTTATCCATTAGCCATATAAGCAGCAAGTATAGACCGCTCAATGAGAGCTATCCGGATGTCGTACAGAGACGACTACCCACGGACTTACTAATCTTCCTGTATCACTAATCCTGTCTGGATATAAATGTTCTTCGTATTCTCACCAGTCGTCGTGTTTTCCTACTTTCACCTTTCCCAACTCCACTACAATGGCGGCAAGGATGTAAAAAAAAAAAAAGAACTCACGCGCAAAAACTTCAACTCTCCAGCTGTACGAAATAGTCAATTGCAAACTCTTTAAGTCACAACGCAAAATCCCCAAAGTTCAACGACGAAAATTTGCAACATAAAAAAGTCTACACTTAAATTCATCTGCTCAAAGAAATTGTAAGTGGATTTTTCTTTATGCTAGCTAAAAAAGAAAGAATAAAAAAAGCAATCTTGATTTAATTTGCCGCATAACGGGTCGACGCAATTGTTTATGCAAATTACATATGGACTTTATGTTGAAGATTTTTTTCTGTTACGGAAATTTCGGGAAATGAATTCTTGTTTTATGACAAAGTGGTTATTGTGACCGACTAGTTGTTTGTTTGAACTATACCGAGAGAGGAAAAGGAAAAGAGACAGTGTGACAAAGGCAAATATTGTTTTTACGGGCTGGGAAGTCATTTTTTGTTTAAAAAAAAAAGTTTTTCCCTTTTTTGTTTTGTTTTTTCGTCCAACCCATTTTTTTTTTTTTTTGCAACGGCATGCACGCACACTGAAAGGAAATGATACCTTCTATTATTTTTTTTTACCTGTTAATTTTTTAAAGTACTTTAAAATAAAGACTCTTTTCGGTTGCTTAAACTTTTGCTCGCCAGCGGAGTGAGGAAAATAGTGCTCGCATAACGATATCTATTATTGAAAACTGGAACCCGGAACAATATTTTTTTAAACCGTAACTTTGTTGAACACAAGTCCACTTGTGTATTTTACATTGTATGTGTAATATTGTATATTTTATATTGTATATCATATATTTTACATTGCACGTGTAATATTGTATATTTTATATTGTATTGTATATTTCATGTTGTATATTGCATGGTGTACGTAGTATATTGTACTATTTTTTTCTCTGCGGTAAACAAAATCTGTCCCCATTTCTTAACTATTGGCATATCAGAGACAAAGGAAATCCAATGCAGAACCAGTTTTTAGGAAAAAAGGAACGTGCAATTCGCTTCGCTAGAGAAAATTATTGAGGAAATTGACAGACTAGTCAAGACCGGCATCTTATCAAAAGTGGAATTCAGCCAATGGGCAGCTTCTATCGTGTACGTCAAAAAGAAATCGAAAGAAATCCGCGTTTGCACTGACTTTTCCACTAGGCTAAACGCCGTTTTGAAAGACTACCATTATCCACTGTCTAGTCCCGAGAAGATTTTCTGAGCGGAGTTAAGATCTTCTCAAAGATCGATCTCAGTGAGGTGTATCTTCAGATTCCGGTTGAGGAAAATAGCTCAAAGCTATTTTGCATAAACACCCAAAGGGGGTTATACAAATTTGAGAGACTAGCATTTGGAGTTAATGTCTCTCCGGCGATTTTTCAAGACATAATGGATACTATGCTAGACGGATTCGATTTCGCAACTGCATACTTGGACGATATAATTATCATCAGCAAATCCAAGGAACAACATAGAGAGCACATACTAAAGGTATTTTCACGGATACAGGATTTCGGTTTACAAAATTAAGGAAGGAAAGTGCGAATTTTTCCTAGAAGAAATTTAATACCTAGGATACATAATTGACAAAGAAAGAAGGAGGCCAGATCCTGACAGGACAACTGCAATAAAGAACATGACAACTCCCGATAACGTCGCCGAACTACAAAGCTTTCTAGGACTGGCCAACTATTACCAGTCATTTATTCCCAACATGCATAATCTTCGGGCCCCACTTAACAAACTTTTGAAGAAAGGCAGTACTTGAGAATGGACATCTGAATGCTAGGAGGTATTCAACAAAATGAAAACTGTACTGACATCCGACCTATCTCTTACACATTACAATCCAGAATTAGATATTATAGTTGCCAGCGACACAAGCTCCCATGGCATAGGCGCTTGCATACTACACAGAATGCCGGATGGAAGCAAGAAACCAGTAGCACATGCGTCATGCACGTTATTACCTTCGGCAAAACATTACTCGCAGATCGAGAAGGAAGCTCTCGCAATAATATTCGCAGTAACAAAGTACCATCGTTATTTGCATGGAATATTTTTTAATTTGCAAACTGACCATAAACCGCTCCTAACTATCTTCGGGTCGAAGAAAGGACTACCTGTGTATACAGCAAACAGATTGCTGAGATGGGGGTACGATCTTACTTAACTATAACTTTAAGTTAGAATACCTCCTCTCACAAAAAGTTGGTCATGCTGACGGATTTTCAAGGTAAATTTCAAGTCAAAGCGAACCTCTAGAAGACACTGTGATCGATTCTTTAAAAAACGACAGCGATATAAAGAATCTTATGCTTAACGTGATTAAAGAACTATCAGTTACCCTACATGAAATAAAATGCGAAGTCCAAGAAGATGAATTCATTTTCTCCACAAAACAGAAAATCATGGAAAAACATAGACAGATAGCGGGCATTTTCTCCTTGTGTGACAACGTACTAGTATATAGTGAAAGGGTGGTTATACCCAAGACTTTACAGAAACGAATACTGAGAGATTTTCACGTAGGACATCGAGGGAAGAATAGGGTGAAAAGCCTTATGCGGAGTTATGTATACTGGCCAAATATGGATTTAGACATCTCAAATTTGGTGGATTCTTGCAAGGGTTGTTTTCTAGCAGCTAAAGCACCACCAATCACCTACAAACGATGGCCAAAGACAGACCAACCTTGGCCGAGAATATATGATGATTTCGCAGGACCAGTGGAGTATGTCTACTACTTGATTGTAGTATATAGCTATTCAAAATGGCCAGAAGTATTCAGGTGCAAGTGACCCACCATAGGTACCACTATCTCTTTCCTCCATAAACATTTTGCCCGATTTGGCGTTGTCGATTGCTTAGTCAGTGACAACGTGACACAGTTCACATCAACTGATTTTAAGGAATTCTGCGACTGTTTTCAAATAAAACACATTACTATACCTCCGTATCATCAAAGTCAAATGGACAGGCAGAACGTTTCGTATACACTTTGAAAAGAGCATTGAAGAAAGCTTCTGGAATACCTTCAGATAAGGCCTTACAACAGTTTTTACAGGTTTACAGATTTCACCAAATCCGAATACCCCTGAAGCAACGTATCCTGTAGAGACCATGTTTACACGAAAAATATGATCAGTATTCAAAAAACTACTGCCAAAACAAGCAAATTCAGGTAGGACCACTACCATTCCTACAAAAAAAAGTATAACCCAGGAGCAAAAGTTTTCTTTAAAGCATACGGAAACAATACATCGTTTTGGGAACAGGGAACAATTGACAAAAGAATTGGAAACACAACATAAATCGTTCTAGGCCCTACTACCATTCACAAGAGACACATAAATCAAATTAGACGTCGTCGTAACGATGGATAAGAACACACCTCAAGTCGAGGAAGAAGCTAGCGATATGTTATATGTTCGATATGGAGCCTCCCCAAACAAACTTAGAACAGCGCCGATCGACAAGGAAGAGAAAGATTACTGAACCCCTTATCATCGATCCAAAAAGGAAGAAATATTAATGTTTTTCCCCCGGAACAAAATGCGTGGTAGGGGCGTGTTGTGGGGACATACACACTCTTATAATCACTAAGATGGACCTGTCCATTAGTCAAATAACTTATCCATTAACCATATAAGCAGCAAGTATAGACCGGTCAATGAGAGCTATTCGGATGTCGTACAAAGACGACTCACCACGGACTTACTAATCTTCCTGTATCACTAACCCTGTTCTGGATATAAATGTTCTTCGTATTCTCACCAGTCGTCGTGTTTTCCTACTTTCACCTTTCCCGGCTCCACTACACTAATTGATTCCACTTAGTTCTGAAATAGGGGTGATTTGTACCCCACAACAGAACGCAAAACAATAAATGTTATTGGGTAAAAAAAATGACCTCTGCGGTCTCTACCGAATTACTCAGCCAATTTTTGGTTTAAGCATTTGAAATTTTACATAAAGTATATTCATACATAAGGCAAGCTTTTCAATCGATTTTTGGACGAAAATTTGGCTGCTAAGAGGTCAAATTTAAAAAGATTCGATCTTTGCGGTTTTTAACAAACTATTCATCCAATTTTGGGTCTAAACATTTGACATTTACATAAATGGTATTCAGGCATGCAGCAAGCTTTTTAATCAGTTTTGGGGCGAGAATTTGACTGCTAAGAAGTCAGAGTTGAAAGATTTGACCTTTACAGACTCTACCAAACACCTCCGACAATTTTGGGCCTAAACACTTGAAACGTTAGATGTAGGTTACCTGCACATGAGAAATACTATTTAATGTACATAGGGCCGGAGCAAAACCGGCTGAACCGCTAGTATATATATATTTGAAACTCCAGAAATTAAGGATTTCTTATTAAAACTTTAAAATATTAAAACTTTTTTGAGTATTCTGTCAAACAATAAATTTCCTTGTAAATTTTAATTTACAGTCTTGATTTCTTTTACTTATATATATATATATATATATATATATATATATATATATATATATATATATATTTCTTTTACTTTTATATATATATATATATATATATATATATAAGTAAAATAAATTAAGACTGTAAATTTCAATTTACAAGGAAATTTATTGTTTGACAGAATACTCAAAAAAGTTTTAATATTTTAAAAAGTTTTAATAAGAAATCCTTAATTTCTGGAGTTTCAAAGAATGCTATTATTTTCTTCGGGGGGAAGAAATATATTGGGAATTTACTTCTATGGCCGAGGTAAGAATTTACTGGTTATGGCATTAAATGAAACAGCACTTTATGATAGTTAATCATAAAATGTAAAAAAAAAATTGTAATATGTTTATATCGGTTAAAACATGTGCAAATTGGGAAACAAGATGAATATAGGAAGTCAAGAATGCATTAAGAATTGATGGTAAATCCAAGAATCGAAGAAAAGGTTATTTTAAATAGTCAGAATTGCAATGTTAAAAATAAGCGAGGTGACTCTGGAGTGAAAATATTCCGATTTAGCTGGAGAAGAAATACGATTTAGAAAAGACATAGATACCTGCATACAGTCGCAGAGAATGAAATAAAAACGCAAGGTTAGATGTTACATTTTAGTCACTGAAAGCTAACGAGCGAAATGTAAAGAAAAATTGTAATATATTTATTTCGGTTAAAACATGTGAGAATAGGGAAACAAACCGAATATAGAAAGTCCAGAATGCATGAAGACTTGATGGTAAATCCAAGAGGCGATGAAAAGTGTTTATTTTGAAATATTTGGAATTATAATGTCTGCAAGAAAGCGAGGTAAGTCCGGAGTGAAAATAATCCGATTTAGCTCGAGAAGAAATCCAGTGTAGAAACGACATAGAAATCCACATACAGTCGCAGAGAATGCAACAAAAACACAAGGTTTGATCTGAAATCTTAGTCACTAAAAGCTGACCAGCGAAACTGCTTCTATCACTGGTCCTGTGTCTAATGGCAAACATATGTTATAATTGAAAATTAAGTTAAATCAAGTTAAACGCACAAAATCATTATTATTGTTGTTGTTGTTGTTGTTATTTTTATTATTAGTAGTAGTAGTAGTAGCAGTAGTAGTAGTAGTAGTGTTGTTGTTGTTGTTGCCATTGTTGTTATTGTTATTACTATTATATGATTTTCTTATTTTTTAAATTTAGTTTGTTTTTTGTTTGATTTTTTTCCTCATTAATGTTAGGATTAGAATGACTTTGTAAATCTTTCCCGCGTGTGGGTATCATGCGTATTCGTTTCGTCTGGACGATTTCCGGTGTCTGTCGCAACGCCTACAAAGTTGTGCGTTCAACTTGATTTAACGTAATTTTCGATTATAACGTCTGTTTTCCAGTAGAAACATAACCAGTGATGGAAGCAGTTTCGTTGGTTAGCTTTCAGTGACAGACATCACCCTACCTTAAAGTACGTCGTTAAAACTCATTGGCTTTACATTCATAGGTAAAATGGATTGGGACAAATACACTGAGGACATTGCCAAGGTAGCTGCAAAAATGTTATGTTTCCTCTACGGTGTTAGAAAATTATTCACTCATCAGAGAATCCAGTGCCTTACAAAACCACCATTCGATCATGTGTTCAGTCTTGTTGCTACATCTATACAGTGAATATGGGGAATTAGTCGAGGGTATGTATGTCGAGGGAGTACACGTGCAATGAGTTCATCATAGCACATTCCATTAAGGCGATGCGTAGTTGATAGTACATGGCCTATCATATTGGTAGCACTTTTTAACGCTGTTGAAGAGGGAGATACTAACAGTAGATGCAACAGCCCAGATGTGGCAACTATACGCCATGCACGGGGAGAATGGTGGCTTTGTAGATATATAGGATACTCTCAGGTGTATATAATTTTTAATCACCGTAGAGAGACCCCATTTTCTTTGCAACAGCCTTTTCAAAATTTGAGGCATCGATTAGATGTCCTTTCATAATAATAAGCAGCTTTTCCTGATGAATATGATATAACTTCAGGAATACTGCATCCAACATGGATTAAGACGACATAAGAAAATAAATAAGACTTTGGCTCATTCTTACGTTGTCAGGTTGAGGTATACATTCTCACAACTGACTAATATTCTTCTAATTCTAATTATTATTTCTGAATTTTCGAGAGAAAGTTTTCCGCGTTCGACAAGATACACTTAAAGAAGGCCGGAGATTACATCGACCGAAACGTTGCGACAATTCTAAAGTTGTAAGCCATGTTTAGTTTCAGAACAGTTTCCGATGGTTAGGTGTTCTATACAAGTCCTGGAGTTGACTGGTTCTCAGTAGACAGCTGTTGAGTTGAAAGTCACAGAGCAAAAGATTCTTCCCGTGTTGACACGAAGAAAACATATGCGACGTTGCTGCAGAAAAGGTTTAATTTTTATGGAGTAATTCTGGTTTCTGATTGGTTGGTAGCGGAACGTGAATTAATTTGATTCGTCAGTTCCTAGCAGCATCGTTTATAAATAGAATCTTCCAACTGTGAGGGATCATACCCCCTCATTATAGTCTCTTATGATGGGATGTCTCCTAGCGGCTTCGGCTGCAAGGAGACAGGGTAGTACCAGTCAAGGATTCGTCACTTGACACTCAGCCCAACAGGTGAGGGGCCGGGAACCGGCCCAGCACCTGTTGGACTGAGGTACACCGCCTGGGTAATACCTAGGAGGTCCACCCTCCCAGGCCTTGCCACCGAGCTTTCCGGTGGGGCAAGTTTATTGCTTGCTGCCTGAGGCGCCCCGACCGGGGAATGCCGACGGGGTTACTCAGGCAATTTTTAAAATTGCAGGAGTGCCCCTCCTTTAGGGGAGCCTGCGGGTATCCCACTTTCCCGGCCTTGTGCCAAATATTGCCGATGTGGGCGGCAATTAAATATATACCCCCTCATTAGCTCAAAAATATTGCAACACAATAACACTCAAGATGAGAACAGTAGTCCGAATTATCCAAATAATACGATTATGATTATGATTACGAGTAGTAGTAGTAGTAGTAGTAGTAGTAGTAGTAGCAGCAGCAGCAGCTGCTGCTGTGATTGTTTTGCTTTACAACCTATCAATCCTTTTCAGATTATTTAATGCCGAATCTAATAATTTTGGAAAAAATATGCCTCGCGTTCTTTATATCTTTATTATTAATGTTTTGTTCTTTCTGTGATAGAAATCGCTCTAGACAAGGCATGAGGCCACTTCATGTAAGGAACTAAAAATAGTATTTCAAAGTCAAAAACTGGCCAACGATAAGTATCAGATGGAATAGATTTTTTTTTACATAGGAGTCACCACTTATCAAGGCCCGGAGGCTACTCGAAGATAAGTGTTATGGAGTGTTCAGTAATCAATTGGATAATATCGTAGTAATCCTTAGTAATAGAAATTTGGAAGATTTGATTACTTAAGAGGGCGTTTCATCAAGAATTTGTCTATGTTTGACTTAAAGACAATCAAGTCAGTTGGGAAACAGGCAAACGGAAGAGAGTTCCGCGGGCGTGCAGTTCTAAGAAAGAAGTTTTGTTCATGGAATCTACGTTTTGACTTATGCACAGTCAAAGAGTGGGGGAAATTATTGATAGTTTTTTTCAGCTATACGGGTGTTTCTCGCGAAAGATTGGTGAGGAGGGCAGAGATTGGAGTTCAGACGAGCACTTGCCATGGATAACGATAAAACAAAGACAGGCGCGCAACGTCCCTTCTGTGGGAAAGAGGTTACAGGGAGAGAAACGGACATGCCCCACTAAGCTATGAAGTCTAGTTGTACTCTGTCAAAATAGGATAAGCTGTTTCTAGTAGCTTCTGCCCACATGTGGCAACAATACTCCATCCTTGGACGAACTTGGCTCTTATACAGGTAGAGAATAGCATCAACAGTGAGATATCTACTGGAGCGGTAGAATGATCCCACCATTTTTCCTGAGACCTTGGCAATAGATTTAATGTACGTGTTCCATTTCAGATCAGGAGTAAAGGTCAAGCCTAGAAGCTTGTCAGAACATGAGGCTTTTCCAAGACAAGAGCCCTCCATTTCAATTGATACCAGATGGGGATCAGAGCGTTGATGATGTAAAGATCGGAGCTAGGTTTTAGATGCATTAAAAGTAACCAGCCACCTATTAAAACAGCAAATTTTCCCTTTTTTGTCAGAAACATCGGTCATGGAATGTGAGGGCTAAAGGACAAAATAAGAGAAGCAGGAGTTACGCGGGTGCCGAAAGTAAACCAAAGATGCACTTTCTACTCTTCATTTTTACGACATATCAACCCTTTACCGGGTTATTTAATGTCGAATGTAACAGGCCTTGTTAGGGTTTGTGTTCCTTTATAGAAGCGCTGGTTGAGTTTGAATAAAATAAATACGTATTAGATACGTTTGAAGGCAAAACAACGCATTATTACAAAATAAAAAGATATTTATTTTGTTTGAAATTTATATTGAAATTCATAAATATATTTCGAAGATACACTTCATCATCAGTATGTTTTTCTTTCTTTTTTCTTTCTTTGCCATGTTGTTGGAGCACAGAATCAGTAGAAGTCCGTTTGCTGTTTTCACTGTAGACTTTTCAAATGTCGGAACGGTGCGTTGGTCACGCGGAATTCACGTTGAAGTTTGTGTTCCTTTATAGAAGCGCTGATTGAGTGTGAATAAAATAAATACGTATTAGATACGTTTGAAGCCAAAACAACGCATTATTATGTTTATTTTGTAATAATGCGTTATTTTGGCTTCAAACGTATCTACTAGGTATTTATTGTAGCAAGCCTTACTATTTCGCCGTCATCACAGTTTCAGCAACTGATCGTCCAGCATGATTGGCTCTGATCCGTGATATCATAAATTCGCTTGCTAAAGCCGAATCAACCTATCCTCGGTGTACGTTGCCGCAAGTACAAGTAATGCCGATTTCAGTAATTTGGGGGACAGGTTTTATGCTTCAAATATTCATTCATGGTGTTTAGTTTGGTTGTTTTGTTTTACTGCATATCATCCCCTTTCTTGTTATTTAATGCCGAATGTAGTGATTTCAGAGAAAAAAATCTTGTGATTCAAATTATTTATATCTTCAAATATTTATTCATGGATTTGTTTGTTTTTGTTTTCGTTGTAGAGGAAAATTGTTTTTGCTTTGGACTTAGCAGAACATGATTGAGTTTGCAAAGGGAGAGAAAAAAATAACGTCATTTTAGGTTAGAAAATTTGTGCATTTTAAGTCATAAAATTAGTATCGTCAGACAGCCTGATCTGGTGGCATCAGTAGCATCGGTAGTACTAGTAGTAGTAGTAGTAGTAGTAGCATCAGTAGTAGTAGTAGTAGTGTATGTTTTATATTATTCACGCATGCGTGATAGTCATTACATGTATAATCGAATACAACATTCTGTTTGTTTTGTTTTTGTTAATTTTATTTCGCCTTGCTCGAAATCCTAAATATATTTTTCAGCCATCTCAGAAATATCTTGCTACGAAAAGTCGATGAATAAAATAAATAGAAATGAATTCGTCAAGTTTTAGAACCAAAAATCGAGAGTTAATTCAATTTCGTGTCAGGAAATCGGATTTACTCCACTCAGCTTTTGTTTTTATAGGAGTACCCAGGCGTACCGTATGCATGCCACTATAGACACGCGCGCCCACACACACATGCACACACGCACCAACACGCATGCCCGCACACATACACACGTAGATGTACGCACATACATATACCACTCCATAATAAAGACCAATGTATATTTATATGTATATTCATATGAATAAATACATGTATGTATTTCCATCCAGTCACGCAAAAGTTCGCGAATGAAAAGACGTACATTTTTCTAGCTCCCAGCTGAAACCATTTCATGTGGTGAGAGGAAGCACGAAAGCAAATTGTAAGTCGGGAACGCACTAAATGCCTGGTAACGGCGCCAGAAATGAGTTCGTAAAAAAAAAAAAATCCTATAATAAAAGTCGTAAATTATGTAACATGTAAATATTGTAGAAATATAGCTGGTGCGAACTCTGTGTAAGCATTTTGTAGGGAAGCGGTACACTTTAATCTTAGAAAAATTTAACCTTAGAAAAACTATATGAAAAAAAATGTTATAAATATTTCATTGAAATATTATTTTGTCGGAAAGTTATTTAATCCTCATGTAATCTCTGAATCAACCTGCTTTCTCGAACTAACAATGGATCTAGATTTTCAGGGATCATCAATTGTTTACCATGAAACACTGTGTCTGGGATTTATTTATATATAAGCACTCATGGTATAGATGTAAGTCACAGAAACGCAACAAATGTCCTTGACCCTTGTTAATGGTTATTGCAAACACCAAGCAAATTGTGAAGTGCAATATCTTAAATTAAAATGGTATGTCCGTTTAAATCATACACTGCCTGTTCTTCCTAAGGTTGACAGAAGGGAAAACATGTATGTGAACACGCACTGGAAAATCTCGAAAAGTACCAAATCCTGAAAATCACATCAGTTCTCGTAGCTGGCCGTGCTCTTCATCAACGGACGAGCCGAGTGATCCCTCTTCCAGGGTTTAGCACTTGGTTTTTGTATATTTATTCAGTTTTGGTTTGTTCGCTTTTTTGTCAGGGGGTATGTGTGAGAGGGTGTGACGGCATGCTATGAGTCTGCGCTTGATGCGATGATGAAAGGCGTCAGCGGTGGCGTTGGATGCAAAATAAGCGATGGAAAAGCGGCTGTCCGTTGCGGTGGGCGAAAAGAAGTAGACGAGGAATCAGCAAGAAGAGGGCTGGTTAGCTTTTTCTCTTCCTTGCAACCTCTATCTCACAGAACAGACGTTGCGAGTTTGTCTCTGATGTATCGTTATTTTCATGGAAAGTGTTCGACTGAGCTTCAGTCTATGGCCCCCCCTCGCCAAACTTTCACAAGAAACACTCGTCTAGCTGAAAGCACTATCAAAAATTTATCCCACTTGTTATCTATGCCTAAACCTAAACGTAGATTCCATGAACAAAGCTTCTTTCTTATAACTGCATGCCTGTGGAATTGTCTTCCGTTTACCTGCTTTCCGGCTGACTACAATATGGTTGTCTTCAAGTCTAGCGTGAACGAGTTCTTGATGAGCCGTTCCACTTGTTAACAAATTTACCGCATTTCCATTACTAACGATTACTATATTGTCCAATTTCTACTGTACACTCTTTAACCCTTATCCTCGAGTGGCCTCTTGGCCTTGATAAGTGGTGATGCCTATGTAAAACAAAAGCTAGCTCTGCGGCACATCTCTCGCTCCGCTTTTTGTTGGAAAAATTCGAAACGACCACGACAACACACGCTCAAATGGAAACGGTAATGATCCTTTCGCAGGTTCACCTTCGGGGACCTTGTTACGACCTTTACTTCCTCTAAACGATCGGGTTCGGTCATCTGCTCCAGGCATCAAATACCGAGGTTGAGACGCACGAGTGTCGTGATGGACATGTCGCACACTGCTCAGCATCGTCGTGGGCCAGATCTGAGGACCTCACCGAACCGTTTGGTCGGTAGTAGCGACGGGCGGTGTGTAAAAAGGGCAGGGACGTGATCGACGCAGGCTGTTGACCCGCGCCTACCGGGAATTCCTCGTTCACGGGGTTGGTTACAGGTCACGATCCCTATCATGGGAGGTGGTTACGAGGTTTCCCAACCCTCTCGGGCCAGGGTAAAGTCCCCGCTGATACCTCCAGTGTATCGCGCGTGTGCCCCGGACATCTAAGGGCATCACAGACCTGTTATCGGTCTTTCTTGTGTGGCTTTCTGGTGTCCGGACCAGGTGAGTTTTCCGTGTTTTTAACATGGAAAAGCTCACTAAGCTTTTGTATAAGCTATATCGTCTCAAGTGTGTTGCTACATTTTAATCCTTATGTAAAAACAAGTACAAAGTATATATATATATATATATATATATATATATATATATATATGTGTGTGTATATATATACATATATATATATAAATATATATATGTATATATATACATATATATATATATATATATATATATATATATATATATATAGTCATCAAACAGTACAGTATCACAACTCACCAGTAGGGCTAGACTAACACCTCTTCCAAGCCGATGATTGAACCCGAAACCATCGCATTGACAGTCGACAGTTCTTCACTTGTCATATCTTTTTTTTTTTTTTAAGATGGAATTGCCCGATTGTCGAAGTCAATCTCTATTCTCTCACGTCGGCCCTCTCTCTGTCGACAGAAATCATTCGTCAAGTCATTAAACTAATTTGGGGATATATTTTAACTCTCCTTTTTGTCCTCACTTATACATATATTTTACATAATTGTAAATATTTTATTTTATTCGTATTCTCGCACGTCTCTCTTTTTTCTCCTCCGATAAAATTCCCACGCACACCCCATTAATTCTCTGCTCTTACGTGATATTTTTTATTTATTTATTTATGCACAGACCAACCATTAACTCCTGATGAGTGTGTTGGCGGAAGCCCACCCCCTCGGTGTTTGCCGGTTATTTTCTTTAAAGCAATATGTGTGTGTGTGTGTGTGTGTGTGTGTGTGTGTGTGTGTGTGTGTGTGTGTGTGTGTGTGTGTGTGTGTTATATGGCTAACATGTACATTTCGTTCAGCCTTTGATAGCACCGCTAATACCGCTGCCTGACAGCACTGCAACAACGAGTGCCGAGTGCGTAAGTCTCTCCCTGCAAGTACATAGCCTCTCTGTCAGCAAGCCCTATGTGATGTGCGTGTGGCAACACGCGGAAACTGGGTACCTCGCGACCCCAGAAGCATGTTGGTATGCCCTGATGCCTACGAACCAGCCCCTAGCTATGTGTTAACTAGCAATGGTAGATGAAGCTCGTAAGCCATGATTATCCTTTCATCTAGGAGAAGGAAAACTCCAACTTCAAACCCATCAAGTGCATGGTGTGCTGGACAGTCTCGACATGTAAAGATCCAAAAATCATGTATATTTATGTAAATTACTAGGTAGGATTCTGGCATGCAATAATCTTACCACGACGGGGGCAGACGAGGCTCCTTTAGCCGTAGTGTAGGCAACTCATGTAGGTTGGTTGGTTGCTTGCTTTTGTTTTACGGCATATCAACCTTTTTCAGGTTATTTAATGCTGAATCCAAAGATTTTGAAGAAAAATTTTAATAGAATATGTTTGTTGCTTTCAAGTCGGTTTCTATTTAACCCATAGTTAGGACCTTAACAGGTACTACCATTCCAGGTCAGATTGGACCTGGGAGCAATGGCAATTAAAAGGTGGCTCCACGCTCCACAAAGCCCGTAATCTGGGGCCTCACCACTGGATATGGTTTAAGGTCATATCCAGGACCAACTCATGTAGGAGAAGGAAAACTTCGACATAAAACCTGCAGCTGAAACAAGTACCGATTATCTTGCTTCTGCGTGTCATTGGATCATTGTTTTTTAAGCCCAGAGAGTGGTTTAAGCGTCGTACAAGCTTACACCACTTAAATCCAATGATTTACAGACGTCTCAACTCTGCAGCTGTTTAAGCTGTCCTTTCAAAGTCCCACGAAGTTGGAAGAGTGGCGACGTGCACAGACTTAACAGGTTGGAAGTGCATAGTAACAGACCTACACATAGGCAGCAAGTGTCTAAACTTAACATCGCTATCTTGTCTTCATTGACAGGGACATATTTCGGTGAAGATTCTTGTGGTTGAGCAGCCCTGTTCAGGGTGAGCACTGCTCATCTATCTCTTGTATGAAGATGCAAGAAAATATGCATTAAGCATTTCCTGTCAACTTAAGTTGGTTATCACATGCAACTGACGTCTGTGCACTCACGCAGAAACAAAAATATGAGAAATAATAGCAAAGATAAAATGCGCTACAAATTAAACATCGTCTGTTGGAATGTCAGAACTCTCTCGGATATTGACAAATCAACACGTTCAAAACGAAGAACAACTCTAGTTACTAGAGAACTTGAGAGACTAAATATTGATATAGTTGTTCTATCATAGACTAGCCTCCCCGAAGACCATTTGATTGAGGTAGGTTCAGGATACACTATATTCTGGGTTGGAATGCCAAAGGGCAAACGTCGTGATGGGGGAGTGGGTTTTGCAATAAGATCAATTCTATTGGACAAGATTGGAAGACCCTCTGCTGTGACTGATCGTATCATGAAACTTAAAATTCCACTTTCATGCAATCGATTCCTCTCGGTGTTTTCACCAACAATGCAAGCGAACGAAAGACTCATCCTGTCTGTCTTAGAGTACACAGTGAAGCGACATCATCGGCACCTCACAATGAAAATGAGTGTTGGGAAGAACTGGGAGACATGGAATGCTCTGAGGCGTCACGAGGCTTGCAACATTCGATGGCAGTGTATGTGAGCTACCTAAAGTCTCACAATAGCAGACCATCGTCATTCCGTGTTCAACAGCAACCTCATAGCACAGTTTGTGTGTACTATGCAGTAAGTTATGCAGCTCTACATCTGAACTGAGAATGAACATGGTTGTGCCCAAAGACAGTATTCCTCATCCAGATATAATAAACCCGTTAACACCTTGACCTTGGTGTGTCATCTTTCATCGTCCCCGTAAGTCAGCTGCAGGACTTCAAAGTCACTTCAGGACACATAAGCGGATACTTAATGCAGAACATGAATCTTGAGACGGCAATCATCTGTGAAGACGCTGCAATCATCATACGTATATACATATATACATATACACATATATGTATGCATACATATATATATATATATACATATATATATATATATATACTAGCTGTACCCGGCCACGCGTTGCTGTGGCTCAGTTTGTTAAAATGGAAGACATGTGAAAGTAGAGAAAAGTTTGATTCTTTTTTTTCAAGAGAATGTACAAATTATTTATTTTTTTTAACAGATGTTAAGAAAATAAACAGAAAAATACTTCCATCATTAATTATGCAAAAGAATAAATAAAATGTTGATTTAGTGTTTCAATATGCTTATAAATTACGATAAAACTTGCTGAGTATGCACTGTTTTACGGTTTTTGTAAAAATGGAACGGAAACTTAAATTTCGCTTCATTCTAATCTTTCTTAATTTTTTAATTGTGCCCCCCAAACGAATATAACCAAAACAGTAACATTCAACAATTGTACTTTATGTATATAAAACACAAAATATTTATTAAAAAAAAAATTTTTTTTTTTTTAAAGTTAATAACGAAAGGGAAATAATTCCATTTTTTAAACGAAAAAGTCAGTTTATCTAAATTAATGCTATCTTTTTAAGCAAGAAAAAAAAAGGTAAATATCCAGATACGCTACTACAGAACACCGACCACTCTAATTTGTTTTTGTATAGGTAATTGAGATCGCTGACAACGAATCTGATAGTCAAATTTTGGGCAAATTTACCGTTTGCATGGTATTTACCCCTGAACCCACGAACTTCTTTCCACCATCTTGCAGCTTCCGTTTATGCTACGCGCATGCACGCTGTAGCATAAACGACGGCTTCACGAAGCAAACTACGTTGGGGGAGGGGATTTTTTTTTTCCAGGACATAGAATTTTCTAATTTTCAAAAATACATTATAGCGCTTTTTGGGTGGAAAATTTAAAATTAGCTGAAAAAGAAATAAAATAAGAAAAGGAAAGCACACCAAGTTGGAGTAGGGGGGGGTTAATTTATCTGGGGTTTTTTTACCTGGAACATCGAATTTTCAAATTTTTCGTAAGTAACGCACCGACATTTACCAATTAGAACACCATTTAACATTTTCCGAAGATTTTACTTTGTACATTGGGGGGGCGGATGTGATGTTGGGGCGCGCGCGCCCCAACATCACATCCGCCCCCCCCCCAGTTTGGCAGAAAAGTAACTTATCTTGCCTTTGATAACATTTTTTTGTTATATATTTGTTCCCCCCCAAAAAAACAAATTAGAGTGGTCGGTGTTCTGTAGTAGCGTATCTGGATATTTACCCCCAAAAAAATATTTAGGTTTGGCTATAAATTCCTAAACTCATTTCACCCTAAATAATTTAGATGACTGAAATAGGAATCTAATTGAATCTTTAATTTCCTGACTAGTATCCGATAATTCATTTTTCTTCGAGTTATATCGAATACATTAATACGGACTTTAGGGGCTTTTTTCGTAATGTAACTGTAAAAATTATTTTTTTATTGTTACAAATTACGATGCTTTAAAAAAAGTAAAAATAAATTCTTGCGTTTTTTATTTACTACTAAAAACTATAACTTTAGTAAAGGTACTTTTTGTTTAAACAAAATAAAACATTTTCACTAAGAGTTAAGTAAAAATAATTAGTTCATTATATTTTGCGATCATTATTAGAAAAATACTGCAATTTTCATTAAAATTCGTTAATTTCCTGATTTTTTGGTGAATTTTTAAGTAAAGGGAGGAGTAAAAATGTGTATACACTTTGAGCGTCGTCATTATTTTTGAGACCACGTGTGGTTAATTTAAATATCCAGTTTGGCAGAAAAGTAACTTATCTTGCCTTTGATAACATTTATTTGTTATATATTTGTTTTTTGACAACTTTTTCGAATCTATGTGTACAGTAATAAAAACCCAATCTTCGGAGGTTGGAATCCCCCACCCCACCTAAAATGTACTTGGAAAAATCGATTTTATAGTGAGATTTAAGAATGGTTAGTCGAAAAAAAAGGTGAAAAACAAAACAAATAATCAATAAATAATTGTTACCAAAGGCAATAAATGCTACTTTTTTTTACTTACATTGAATATTTTCAAGCGCTTTTCTGTATTTTTTAATAATCTAATGCGGGTGTGTGGGTGCCAAATACCTCCAAATTTTCTAGAATTTCCTGCTAGATTGTAACTGAAATCTCCAGATATAGCAGGAGAACCGCTAAATTGTAACACTGGTCATGTGACAGGAAGCGGTAATAAATAATTGTCCCTAAATAAAAAAAATGGCCTCTCAGTACAAAGAAATCCACCTATTTATTACAGAAAATTTAAGTATAATGTTATAATTAAAAAGAAATATATAAAAACACACATGGATATAGTAAACATATTATACCAAAACGTGGAAGCCATCCGTCCAGTGGTTTTTTAGACAATTAATTCCGAACGAGCCAACATTTACATTTATATATATATATATATATATATATATATATATATATATATATATATATATATATATATATTGATTGTTTGAGAGCTATTGACTACACATTAGCAAACGTGTTTCAATGACCCCCTAGCAGGGAAAATCACCTCATCAGGCCAAAATTCTACCCTTTGCGACCAAGACCGCCAACCTCCAATATTTCCTCCTGTATCAGAAAACACGCTATGTGATATACGTATATCTGTACGTGATGTTGCGAAGCTAATCAAAAACCTTGATTCGAGTAAAGCAACTGGCCCTGATGGTATTCCAATTATAGTACTCAAAAAACTTCAACCTGAATTAGCGCCCATACTTACAAAACTATTTAAACGTTGTCTTAAGGAGAATAGTTTCCCATCTCCCTGGAAAATCTCATCAGTATGCCCTGTATTTAAGAATTCAGGTGATCGCTCATCCCCCTCTCAGTACAGGCCAATAAGTCTCCTGTGCGTCATGAGTAAGTTGCTAGAATCTGTGTTAAATACAGAAGTAATCAAACATCTCAACAAAAATAACCTTCTTAGTGACACTCAATATGGTTTCCGTTCTGCTAGATCTACAGCAGATGTCCTTACAGTTATATCGCATAGGATTAGCAAATCTCTCGACGGTGGCAATCTTTCTAGGGCAATTGCTCTTGACATATCTAAAGCCTTTGATAGGGTATGGCATAAAGGTTTACTTCATAAGATCGCTAGCTATGGTATAGCTGGAAAAGTCTTCTCAATTATTAAATCATTTCTTTCTGATAGGTTCATAAGAGTAGTAGTTGAGGGGCAAAAATCAGAAGCTCACAGTATTAATGCCGGTGTCCCTCAGGGATCCATCCTGGGCCCAACTCTTTTCCTGATCTACATTAATGATCTTCCAAATCATATCCTTACATCATTTGTAGACATTTATGCTGACGACACTACCATTTATGGTACTACATCTAAGACAGTAAACGACCAAGTTCTCTCCAATTCTCTCTCCTCTGATCTTGAGCACGTAGTACAATGGGGAAAGGAGTGGCTGGTTACTTTTAATGCATCTAAAACCAAGCTTCTCTCTTTACATCATCAACATTCTAATTCACATTTGTCATCAATTGAAATGAATGGCTCTCGTCTTCAGGAGGCCTCAAGTTTTGACAAGCTTCTGGGCTTGACCATTACTCCTGATCTTAAATGGAACACGTATATCAAATCTGTTGCCAAGGCCGCTGGAAAAATGGTGGGATCTTTCTATCGATCCAGTAGATATCTCACTGCTGATGCTATTCTCTACCTATATAAGAGCCAGGTACGTCCAAGGATGGAATACTGTTGCCACATCTGGGCAGGAGCTGCTAGAAAGGACTTGTCCTGCCTTGATAGAGTTCAAAATAGACTTCGTAGCCTCGTAGGAGATGTCCTTTTCTCCTCCTTGCAACCTCTATCTCATAGAAGAGATGTTGCGAGTTTGTCTCTGATGTATCGTTATTTTCATGGAAAGTGTTCAACTGAGCTTCAATCTATGGTCCCCCCTCGCCAAACTTTCACAAGAAACACTCGTCTAGCTGTAAACACTATCAATAATTTCCCCCACTCTTTATCTGTGCCTAAACCTAAACGTAGATTCCATGAACAAAGCTTCTTTCTTAGAACTGCACGCCTGTGGAATTGTCTTCCGTTTTCCTGCTTTCCGGCTGACTACAATATAGTTGTGTTCAAGTCTAAAGTAAATAAGTTCTTGATGAGCCGTTCCATATAAGTTATTAAATTTACCAAATTTTCATTACTAATTATTACTATATTGACCAATTTCTACTGTACACTCTTTAACCCTTATCCTTGAGTGGCCTCTGGGCCTTGATAATGTGGTGATGCCTTTGTAAAAAAAAGAAAAAAAAAAAAAAAAAAAAAACCATCCACGAAACTTTCAATAAAGACCATCCCTTTATATTAAAGCCAACTTTACAGGGTTGAACCATTCTAAAAAGAAAGAGGGGTACTAACAACCTATATCAAAAAAATATAACCTATTCACAAAATAATGTTTGGTTTTTCAAGGTATAATTCTGAAGCAGATTTATTATAAGTTTGCATTAAATTTTCTAGCTCCAACCATTATAATTATAATTGTTTTTCATTTTTTTTGTTAAAACGGATTTTTAGAACTATTACTCTAATATCAGAGCAATCAATAAATTTAACTAAGTTTTTTTTTTTTACTTAAAAATCGAGACATAAATATATACATATATTACTAAAACTATAAATTTAGCGCTATTTCTCTATATAATACAAAAGTACCGACATATACATACAAACGTGAAAATTTATATATATATATACAACTCACTCTTATAATATAGTGAAGAATATTAGTAACTAAGTCTAATTACATTATTCACGGTAAAAATTTCACTAAAAATTATTTTTATAAAAATTAATAGAAATTAATCGATTCTTCGTTAAAAATTAATTTCACTTTATATATAAATTTAGCGTTTAAAATAGATTTGGCGTTTAAAATAAATAAGTAAATAAGATTTAGCGTTTAAAATCCTGAAATAAATAATAAAACATATTACAATATATAAGTCGATGGTATGATTAATTCGTTAATATTCTTATAATTTTTTCAGTGAATGTATTTGGAAATGTTTACAGGAAATTGCTGTTTCCTGTTTAATGTTCAATAGTTTCTCCCGGTCTTTAAAATTCGTTATTTCTAATTTTTCATGAAGGCATAAAAAGCACGGTGCGTGTAATGAATTACATACTTTCGATCTTTTTATGATCCGCCATTCTAACTTTGGAGTTTTATTCTCCTTTATTAATTTCCAATATTGAAGTGATAATGATGTGTCTTTTTCGTATTTTTGATTAGTAAAAGAACTTTTATGCCCATAGAATCTTTCTTTAAAAGTTGCCTGCGTACTATCTATATAAAATTTTATATCACTAGGATTTTCTTCAGGGAATATTTTGGCTTGGTAAACTACTGATTTCGTTAAACATTTATTATTCATGGGACAAGTACTAGGAATTTTGCAGTTACATTTTTCAGTATTTTTATAATTATTATCTTTATCATTTTGATTTATTTCCCCAGTATTTTTACTATTATTGCCTTTTAGTATCCTATTATTATGCTTTTTAATAATTCTTTCAAGATTTTTACAACTATAACCCAATTTTATAGTATTTCTATT
>NC_136519.1:49387703-49422703 GCF_053919585.1 Euprymna scolopes | reverse complement strand
TGCCAAGAAGATGAGTAAAAGTTTTTCAAAAGACTGATTACACAGGATGAAACCTGGGTCCATCACTGTGATCCAGAGACCAAAGCCCAGTCAATGCAGTGGAAGCAGTTGGACACCACCTCCAAAGAAGGCAAGCGTGCAGCCCTCCGCCTGCAAGGTCATACTCACAGTCTTCTGGGACCAGGACGGAGTAGTGATGACAGATATACTGGTAAAGGGTACCACAATTACAGGAGCTTATTATGCTTCACTTTTGAGGAAATTAAGGGAAGCTATTAAAACCAAGAGACGAGGCAAGATCAGCAAAGGTATCCTCTTCCTACATTACAACGCTCTGGTCCACAACTCGCATGTCGCCAGATCAGAAGCACGGGCGTGTGGTTATAAAATCCTTTCCCATCCTCCCTACTCTCCTTACCTTGCACCCTCTGACTTTCACCTCTTCCCAGTCATGAAGTTGTTTTTGAAAGGAAAGCGTTTCACAGATGATGCAGCCTTGATTTCTGAAGTCACGTCGTGGTTGGAGAGCCAACCTGGTGTGTTCTACAAAAAACGGTCTCCAGAGCTAGATCATACGATGGGAGAAATGCATAACTCTGTTTGGTTCCTATGTAGAGAAAGACTATTAACTGTGCCACTTTCGTTGCTCTACTGCTATGGGAAATGGATCATGGGTATTACTTATTGCATGCCCCTCATATAACTGCTTTTGCAAACTTAACTTTTTTCCTGATTCAAACAATTAAAACCATGATCAATAGTTTCTGGTTTTATATATAAATCCGTCGAACAAATACTTGTCAAATAGAATCTTATTTTCTAGTTTCTTCCCCCCCCCCCGAAGAATCCCTCGGATCGATTATGAGTTCGTCGATGATCTTCTGGATGGAATTGATTGCAACAAAATAGAAATGGTCAAATGAGATCAGACACGCTGCATATGAAAGACGACTCGAACGAAAAGGAAGACGGCGTCGAATTGATTCGATCGTCTCCGAGCGACCAAAACGGAATCGGCTTGTAATTTGTACCAATGGAATTGCAAAAGAGATAGTCAAGTTGAATGAACTATTTTGCTTTTTGCTTTACGGAGAAAAAGTTTCTAACCGATGAGCTATTTGGCTACTGCTATGCGGGGAGTGAATTAACAATGTTTTGATATTGTCCAAATATATATATACATATATATGTGTGTGTGTGTGTGTGTGTGTGTGTGTGTGTGTGTGTGTGTGTGTGTGTGTGTGTGTGCTAGCTGACCAAGGTCGTAAATCACGTTAAAGAAAACACGTGTTGTTCACGATGATCAAGTTCGTGAGAAATTGGGAAGAAATTAAAAACTCACATAAAACAGCTTATATTAAGTTAGAGAGCATGTGTTAACTAATAGGATGAGAGGAATAAATAAAAGAACAATAATAAATATAAGAGTTAAAAGGCGTCAAAGTAAGACGAGTAGTTATTAAATATTTATTGTTTAAATAGTATTTAATGCTAGCTGGTGTTTGATATCATTATATCAGTACCAGTAATTATTATAGTATTACTATGCGGGGTTTTTTTCCACCACAAACAAGGTATATTACCACTGAGATGGAAGGGTCTATGTTATTGATGGGGGCATATTCATGACGTTATCTTAAGTAGGGAGTTGTGTAGCGAGATTTTAGTTCACATTTGCGTTTCAATTTCTGCATGTTCGTATAGTCAAGAAATAAGGAGCAGGTACGGAATCCCTAAGGCTTACAGTTCGAGGAATGAAGCAATTATAGTAGAAAGTTTTCATATAGGTAAGGATCTCGATTTAGTGTTTTGGTGGAAGTCTTTGATATTTCGAGAATACACTCTCTTTTTCAAAATAAAAATGTGGTTAAAAAAGGAAAATGTCGTAAAAGCGGAACCAGAAATGGCTAGAAAGTTTAGCTGTTAAGCAAAAATAGGACTTATTTTAAATTACTTCGGTGTTCCAATAATTGTTTTTGTGCCTACGGTTTGTAATTTTACGATATCTATTAATACCACTATTATATGGTCATATTCACTCTTATTTAATTTGTTTTAATTTTTTATTTGCTAATTTATTACCTGGTTTAATATCAGCGAATTAGAAATCAGTTAGTCTTTTAATCGAGGCCGGAAGTGAAAGCGCTAATAGCGCTCGTGAAATATTTCATGTGTTGTCATGGAAACAGAATTTAATATTGAAATTTAATTCAAATAATGTTCGTCTGTGTGTCGCTATGTTAATCGTGATATCCTGCCCTGCTGATTATTGTTGAGAACTTTACAGTTGAAATAAAGTAAGTCAATTTAGCAGATCATCATATAATGATTAGATCACTCTGACAGACGTTTAAAAAAAGATATTTAAAAATAAATGTTCAAATTTCAACAATACTTCTCGCGGTTAACGATGGCCGAATGGATTTGGTCCTTGCTAATGGAATGAGAGGTGACTCTGTTACCGAGTTCGAATCTCTCAAAAGTGTTAATTGCACTGATGATTCCCGAAAGGATGAAACGCTAGTGTCTGTAGGTATATAATAAATATATATATATATATATATATATATATATATATATATATATATATATATATATATATATATGATGGCAGCAAACTCGTTCACGAGTATTGTCATTACTTAATACATCTCTGGCTCAAATGACGCGGACATGAGCGCCACTAGCAGCACGTGCCGGACGGTCACTTCTATAAACCTTCTACAGTCCTGCACATCTGCTAATAACCGGGTCCAGACTGTGGTGATCTGAACACCTGCCGATCCAGACCTTGAATGTTTCAGAACCTTTATTTCCATTGATGTCCATATCTGCATCAGTCTTCATTGAATGTCCGTTTGCCATTTCAGGCTACAGCCAGCCTTTTTGTTATCAAGATACACACTGATGGTAAAATGTGTATTCCATTACATATCAAGTAATGCCTGTGCTTGAAGCATTTTATAGTGAGGAAAGACTTTGCACCGAGACAATCCCACTTTCTGACAATCTGCCACATTAAAACAAAAAGAAGAGCAAGTCAACATCATTGGATGCAGCAGTCGCCGCAGGTTTTACGTCAGGGTTTTCCTTCTCCTAGAGAGGTTACCTTCACCACGGCTTACGGAGCCCTCAATCATATATATATATATATATATATATATATATATATATATATATATATATATATATATATATATATATAACTTAATTAAATAAGAAAATTTTAAATATATATATATATATATATATATATATATATATATGTTTTTCATACTTACTTAATGTTTGTTTTGTTTTTTTTTAATTTATTATACTTTGTGAATTTTTATTTCTTTTTTTTCTATTTTTTGTTGGATTCTTACGGTAACTATCCGGGGAGAAATGTCGTCATAGGGGCGCACTATATAATTCAAATAATTATATTAAATGAATTGCGTTTATTTATATAATTTATATAAAATAATTTGTCATATTTATATATATGAATAGATGAATCAAATGTAAAAAGCCCCTAAGTAAATATATAAATGAACAAGCTTTAATCACATCTTAAAAAATAAAAGGACATTTAAAAACAGCTTATAGTAACATATACTAAAAAAAATCCTGAAGGTATCGGAATGTTTGAATCTTTAAAGTAAATTGAAATAAACTAAAATACCATTATTTTCTCATTTTTATTATTATTATTATTATTATTATTATTATTATTTCATAATTATTGACAATTATCTACTATATTAATAAAATTATATTGAGTGCTTCCTCTAAATTCATTTATCATAGAACTATAAACACATTACTGCTAAGAAGAGATGCATTTTTCTGGAAATTACGAGTCAATTTTATTTGATTTCAAAATCTCCTACAATAATTCCGATCATCCTGACTCTCACAAAAGAGTTTTACTTATAGAAATTTGACGTTACTTTTAATCACTTCAAAAAGAATTACTTCTACTCTCCCATGAAATCTCGTGAATTCTTAATCACTGGATACAATTTTGAATTTATCCCATCCTTGTTTCATTTATTTTTATTCTGTAAAAGAAGAATTTAACCAAATATGGAAACTTCTAAAAAAGAGGAAGGTTATATTGGGAGGATTGTATTATGTTGATGGAGCTTCTCAGAAATGTTTGTGCGCGTTAGTGCACCTCGTCTTGAACGCTGACAAATACTAGAGGAAAGGAAAGAGAAAAGATTAAATGTGATTTCGAATAATAAAAGAAATAAATAAATGCAAAACAAATATTAATGTGATATGATTCTTCAATCTGACAATATTCGCTATCCATAACGATTGAATAACGACGCACTTAACATCTGCTGCTAAAAGAAAAATATTTTTCCTATTTTTCTTTCTTTTTTTTTTACAAAATTCAATTATAACAAAAGTCATCCATATTTCCAATCAAAATTTAATATTTCATAACTTCGGTCGTTTAAGTGCAACTATATAACCGCCATTGCATCATAAAGGTAAACGTGTGCGTTCATATAAAATATTTATACAATCGATGTTGCTTCTACAGCAACATTGCTTCCAATAAATCCTTCCGGCTGCCTCGAGAGGAAATAGGATGATGCGCCTCAGGTCAATACGCTACCGAATTACAGCGCCTCTTGTGACTGTAAACGCATGTATTGGATCGACGGGCTCCATTACAGTTGCCAAAGATGTAGATGGCTCCCATCGCCTCCCACCGCTGGAATATGCGTTCTAAAACTATTAACTACATAAAAGGTTTATTAAATCGGCGCAAAAGTTCTTGCCGGTTTGTAAAAACGTGCATTTCAAAACCATTTTCATGTATTAGTTCATATTATTATTACTAAAAACAATTACTCTATTAATATATAATAGAAACTTTGTGTGTCTGCGTGTGTGAGTTTGTTTCCTATAGACTCCTAAACGGCTGGGCCGATTTTTTTTTCAATTTCACATTAACATACTTTATGTGAGTGACAGTGTTTTTAGATAGATTTTGTGTCGAAATGTCGATTATAATTACCGATAATCGATAAGTAGAAAAAAAACAATGAAAGAAGAGACAAGCGATTTTAACTAAAGTTAACGCTTTATACAGCCTAACATCACAAGTGAATTTGAGAAGTTTTATTATTTAACAAGTAGAAAGGCCCAACATATAGAACAGTGGGTTCTTTGATATGATAGGAGCGCTTTCGAAATTAATGTTTCGGTTTAGAGCACAATTGAGCAATTATACTTAATATTTGAATTTTAAACTTTAATTCAAGCCATTATATAAAAATAATTTTATAAAATCAATAATAGATTCTGTACAGTGCAATGTAGACTACAGTGTTTTGCGAACTAAGTAACTGTAGGAATGATCAAAAAATGATCGATTTTACTGGTTTCGATTACTATAAAATATGGGAGGGTGAAACTCGTTTATCCTTATTCATTCGAGGGCAACGTCGGGTCTCCCTGTTAGTTTATTTATAACTTTTTTCCTTCAAGTTATTTTTTATTTTATTTTTTTTTTACACAGTGATCACCACTTATCAAGGCCCGGAAGCCACTCAGGGATAAGGGTTATTGCAAGTACATTACGTTAGTGTGGAGATTTGATGAAGTGTTTACTTAAGGGGGCAGTTCATTAGGAATTTGTAAACATTGGACTTGAAGACATCCAAGTTGTAGTCCGGAGGGAAGCAGGCAGACGGAACAGAGTTCCACAGGCGTGCAATATTAACACATCATTCATAGTTTTCTGAAATATTCTCGCCCATGTTGACCCCAAAACGACCTTCTTATCACTTATTTCTTTTCTTTTTTTTTTTACAATTTCACCCCAAACAAGGCACATTGCCACTTTGATGTAAGGGGCTACTATCAGAGACATAAGCTACAGGGATACTATATGGGGAGTTGGGCAGCAAGATGTCGATTCACGTTACACTTGAACTTCTGCATGTAAGTACAGTTGGGGAAGCAGGAACTCGGAAGGGAATTCCAAAGTCCAGCGGTTCAAGGGAAGAAACTACTGGAGTAGAAGGCTCTCTTACACCTAGGGATCTCAACTGTGAAGGGGTGGGATTTTGCTGCTTGTCGGGTTTGTCGGGGGTATTTACGTCGTGGGGGTACAAGTGCTTGCAGTTCCTCAGAGAATTCACCATTAAAATACTTGTAGAACAGGCAGAGGGATGCTATATTTCGTCGATGGGACAGAGGCTGAAGCTTAGATGACAGTTCAGGACCTATTAGGTTGGCGACTCTTTTGAGCCCTGTCTAGGAGTGATAGACTAGTAGCAGAGGCACCAGCCCAAATATGACAACAATACTCCATACATGGGCGAATGGTTTCTTGTAGTTATTGAAGGAAACAAGTTTAATCTTAGCAGTATTGAATGTGACCATCCATTTTTGTCGCCATTCTACTACAGATTGGAGGTCGTCCTCTAGTGTTTCTGGCATTTCTTTAGATATGTGTTCATTTGTTTTCCTGTCGTGTTGGTTATAGAGCGTGGTGTCATCAGCATATATACCCATCTCGCAGACCATTTTATCAGGGAGTTCATTTATGAATATCAGGAATAATGGAGGTCCAGAGAAATAGAGGTTCGAGAATTACAAAATTATTTAGATTGGTTTTAGTCAATATCACGATGGAAGATTGAACATAAGTTAGATTCATATTTGACATTAAAACTTCCAAAATTTTACATGCGAGATATTTATAAGCCCGTCGATAAATGGAATTAAGTTAAAGAATAAAAAAGGTGGTTGTTGTTAAGTACTTTAATGGTCAGTGCTTGGAAGAGCTTAAAGCACTAGTTTTCCCTCGACGTAAATACTCCCGACAGAGCAGACGCACAGTAAAATCCCACTCCTACGTTGTAGAGACGTCTAGATGCCGTAAAGCTTTCTACTGAAATAGCTTCTTCTCTTGAACTGCTAGGCTTTGGAATTCACTCCAATCCCTTGCTTCTCTGATTGTACTGGCATGCAGAAGTTGAAGCATTATATGAACAGACATCGTGCTGCCCAACTCCCCACATAGTATCCCTGCAAATCTGATCCCAAATAGTAGCCCTTACGACTTAGTGGCACTGTGCCTTGTTTGGGGTGAAAAAGAAAATTTTTAAAAGAAGGAACATTTTCAAAAACATAGTTTTCCATTTTTAAGATAAAATTGTTAATTGGCAAAACGATTGCAACAACCTGATCGCTAGTATTTGAACGGCAAAATTACTGCGAATAAAACTTTCATCAAATGGTGACTAGATTCGGGCATGGTTTCGAGGTAGAAACATCATTGCCACTAGCCGAGAACGCCAGGATACTGACAGGCTTTGATGGATTTTCATCACTCAGTGAAATTGACATTTTCTCTGGTGCAGTTAACGAACTGTCTTGTATAATCTTTACGTTTTTCGTCTTATCTGAATGCAGAGGTTCAGTTTGCAATGAAACTTCGCCATTCGATAGAAAGTACGGTAGTTTCTAACCATTTTTAATACATTGGTCGCGTATATCTTACACGTGTCTCGTTGAATGTCGTACAAACACCGGACAAAACAAAAGTTTTCCTCGGACAAAACAAAAGTTCCAAGGTTTCGCTTATGTGGCAGATCAAAATGTTTCTCAAATATGACAGTTAACGAAAACCTATTTTGCGAATCTGCGAAATCGAATAAAACTAAGAATCGGCTATTTCATCCTGTTCGTTCGGAAGAAGCTAAACGTGAGGCAAAATTTCATATGATTTTTGCTTTTCTTTGTTACTAAAGTGAAGCAAAAATGAAATTTCTATTTTTCGAAAGTTAAATGAAATATATTTGCATCTTGGATCTTTGTGCGAATCCCTCTTGTTTAGAAAGAAATATTGTCGGAAAAAAACCGCGACTTTTTACGAGGTTGAATTTTGTTTCCAATTTAACGATACTGCCAGACTTTGTCCAATTGTCATCACTGTTTGTCCATCATATCCATTTTGATGCAGACAGAGCCTTGTCTTGTATCATTATGCGTATATATAGTAGCCTCTCTACAAACGAGCTACTCTAGTTACGAGAAATTTGACATACAACGTCTTCAGAGCAAAAAATATTGTCCTACATACGAGCGAAAATCCAAGTTACGAGTTTCCAGATGCTACCTTTACGTAAGTCGAGTGTGTCGTGTCACACTACTTAACGGTGCCATATTTTATTAGGAAAATGTCTGCCCTTACACCGTTTTCTCTCAACATCACGTCTTACTTTGACGACTTTTAACTCTTATATTTATTATTGTTCATTTATTTATTTTTCACATCCTATTAGTTAATAAAGGTTCTCAAATTTAATATAAGCTGTTTTCTGTGAGTTTTTAGTCATAATTTCTTCCGATTTCTCGCTAGCTTGATCTCGTGAACAACACGTGCTTTCGTTTGCGTGATTAACGACCACCGTCTGTTAGTATATATATATATATATATATATATATATATATATATATATATATATATATAATGTTATATTTTAAATTATATATATTATATTATATATATATATTTTATATTATATATATATTATATATTATATTATATTATATTATATATATATATATTTTATATTATATATATATTATATATTATATTATATGTATATATGTATATATATATATATATATATATATATAATATATATAAATAATATATATGCCGCTCCCCATTTAAGGGGGTACCAGGTTGGTCAAAGGGATAATATATAATATATATATTATATTTTTTATTATATATATTATATTATATATATATATTTTATATTTTATATTATATATATATATATTTCATATTTTATATTATATATTATATATATTATATTATATATATATATATATATATATATATATATATATATATATATATATATAATATGCCGCTCCCCATTTAAGGTGGTACCAGGTTGGTCAAAGGGAAACTTGTTCCCAACTAGCATTTAGGTAAAAATGCAATTTCGTATGAATAATTGAATTCATTCAAAAAAAAGTATGGCTAACAAAAACAAATAAAACATCTACATAAAAACGCGATATATGTAATAGTGAAGCGAGGCAGCAGCGTGGTAGAGGTTTAGGTTTCTTATCATGGGGTCCCGATTTCGAATCTCGCTAGAATCAGCCACTCTGATGAGTCGTAGACGACGAAACACGTGTCGAATATTTCTTCCTTCTTTTAATAAAATATTTTGCATTTTAATGTGTAATAAAAAACAGTTCTATCTGTTTATTCAATGGTTTTAAATTCTTAAACGATGCTCTCAAGAGCTTTAATGCTAATTTCTAAAAATAATAATATTTAGACGATGACCTATCAGGATGCAGAACGATCTCCACGAACGTGCGTAGCAAATAGTATAAAAGTCATTGCTGACAGTCCAATGTTTAATAAACTTTCTTTGATCACCAAATCAATAAGGAAAAACTTGTGAAATATATAGAAAAAAAAACTTTAGACCATGATATTTTGAAGCTTAATGCTTATCATCAGAAGTTGAGAGAACGGTAAACTTATATGTATAAAAAAGTTGCATATAGACATTAGCCTAGAAATTAAAAAAAATAATCTCCTATAGGTATAGAGAGACTAAATAGATAGCAAAAGTTAAATAGAGATCGATAGAAAAAATATTCAAACGTAGAGATATATACAGGGTGGCCAACTTAAAAGTATCCCGAGCTATAATCTTTCTCTAATCAAGTATTTTTCAGATTAAGTGGTCCACTTAAAAGTAACCCGATCTCTCTAATCTATTGACGATCAACTGACAAAATGGAATTTTCCAGCCAGATGGCTCTACTTGCCACACGTCTCACAGATCACTGACAAGAGTTCATATTTACGGAAGAGAGAACAATAAGCAAAGGGTTATGCCCACAACGTTCCCCGTACTTGTCATCATGGGATTTTTTATCTTTAGTGGATTTTAAAGAAAAAAGTTTATGCAAATAATCCTCACAATCTGGACTAACTAAAGGAGAACATTACCAACGCTACCAGGAGAATCACCAGAGAAGATCTCCAGACAGTATCTGCAAACATTGTTAAACGTGCCCAGAAATGCATAGATGTCAACGGGTATCACTTCCAGCATCTTTCATAGCACAACAGACAATTTAAACAATACTACAGGTAATTTAAATAATAAAAAATCTTCATCCTCTGTACTGCGTTTTCTGGGCTACTTTTAAGTGCGCCACCCTGTATATAGGGAGAAATATAAAAGAAATGATGGAGATTATTTATGTCAGCATGATGATGATGATGATGAGGAGGAGGAGGAGGAGGAGGAGAAGGACGAAGAGGAGGATTTGAGAGAAATTAAGGATATATATATATATATATGTATATATATATATATATATATATATATATATAGGGTGTCCCAATAAAATGTATACACTCTTTAAATTATCTCAACTTGCTACATGAATGCACAATGCAACGTTCCCAAGAGATGTTTAGGAATACAGAATGCCACTTCTAGCAGGATGGAGCACTTCCCCACTATCATCTTGACGTAAGAGCATATCTTGATAGTCATCTGCGAAACAGATAGTCAGGACGAAGAGGAAGTACTGAGTACTGTCTGCGCTCACCGGATTTGACCCCCCCTCCCTCATGGATTTTTCTCTTTTGGACGGGGGAAAGGGGCGCATGTAAAACACAGGGTTTACACTACAAAACGAATTACAATGAATGCGTTGATAGCAACCATTGAAAGAAGATGTATCAACATATCAATTCAACTGATTATGAACGTTTTCGATTCTATCAGTAAGCGTTGTCAGCTGTTCACAGACCACAATGGCCAATAATTTGAACACTTTTGATAATTATCTGGTTTCTATATTTCTTCATAATATTTTGATGTATGAAACTTTTCTTTCTTATAATAAATGTTGGTATTATGATCATTTAAAGACTGTATACATTTTATTTAGACACCCTGTACATATATATATATATATATATATATATATCAGAAGTTTACCCACCAAAGACAAATATATGTTTATAGTTTTCCTTTCCTAATACTTTATTCTATTTTGTCTTACACGCGTTTCGTTGAATGGCGGACAAACACCGAACAACTTAGCAGAGATAGTTTATGTTTTCCTCAAAAAAAACAAAATAGTTCTGGAGTTTTTTCCCGCATTAAGGAGGATAAAAGCTGGTGTATAAGTGTCGAACCCTCACTTATTCAAGATATACTTAAGATGTTACACAAGGATGCATTAATGTTTAAGTTGCCATGAAAATATTCAAATTAAACAAAATAATCACAATCAAAATTATTCTCTTAATTTCATTAATTTATAACTTTTTTTTCGAGTGTTTCTGACTAATCTTTTTTTCTATTTACTTAAAATGAAATGGAACGAACATTTCGTGTTATGTCAACCGAGTTGATGCCATAGCGTGTTTCAAAATGTTTTCCTCCCTGGTGCAATTATGCAATTAAAACAAATATTTTTGATAATTTCGTCATTATCGTTTCATAGACTTGTTCAAGCAGAATAGGATATATTGCTAGTGAGGCGTAAGGGGCTATTGTGGTAGGGGCCAGGTTTGTTAAATATTCTTCCTACTAACTTTTTTCCTCTTATCTATAAGTCTTGGTCTTTTTCTTCCTTGTTAGCTCCTTGAATCGAGTGGCTTCTCGCTTTGTCCGGAGCGACTTCAATTAAAAGATATATGTATTAACCAGGCGCTGAACTAATGATGATGATCATCATCATCAAGATGATGATGATGATGATGATGATGATGATGATGATGATGATGATGATGATGACGGGGCTATAGAAGAGGATTTGAGAGAAATAGGAATAAATAAAGAGCTGGCTACAGAAGAAGTCAGTTTATAAAAACCGTTCAACACATGCCAGCATGCAAAAGAACGTTACAATTATTATTATTATTATTATTATTATTATTATTTATGATTATTATCATTATTTATTATTATTATTATTATTATTTATTATTATTATTATTTATTATTATTATTATCATTATTTATTATTATTATTATTTATTATTATTATTATTATTTATCATTATTATCATTATTATTATGTATTATTATTATTATCATTTATTATTATTATTATTATTTATTATTATTATTATTAGTAGTAGTAGTAGTAGTAGTAGTAGTAGTATTTATTTTTATTATTATTATTATTATTATTATTTATTATTATTATTATTTATTATTATTATTATTATTTATTATTGTTATTATTATTATTTATTATTATTATTTATTATTATTTATTATTATTACTATTTATTATTTGTTATTATTATTATTTATTATTATTATTATTTATTATTATTATTATTTATTATTATTATTATTATTTATTATTGTTATTATTATTATTTATTATTATTTATTATTATCATTTATTATTATCATTATTATTATTATTATTTGTTATTATTACTATTATTATTATTATTATTTATTATTATTATTATTATTATATCATATTATTATTATTATTATTATTATTATTATATACACACTAGTAGTTCTCGCCATCGCTCACTGGCAATAAACTGCGGTGTTCTCTGGAAGCTGTGTGAAAGCAAGTCTTCACAGATTTCAAACACCCTCCGCCTTTTTCGATAACTGCTATAAATCATTTTCCGTTATTGCAACACCAGTTTGAGATTCATTTCTCATTTACAACGACTGTTAATCTTCTCCGAAATTTGAGGAAAAATATTCCTCCCCAAGGTTCCAAGAATTTCCCATATGTAGAAAAAAACTACGGGGTTGCTTCCCAGCTGACTGTTTCATTAATGTCCAATGTCAGCAAATTATTTTCGAGATGTTTTACTTTAATGACCAATCTCATCTGTTTCCTGTTCATCGCTGTTATGACCATGATAGGCCGATAATAATTTTAAAAATCACGGTAGTACGAAGTGTCTCCAATAAGTTTCCAGACTTTTTTTCGTATCAGCACTTTAATTAATAGCACGCACATGAAACTCTAGATTCCTTCGAAGTAATCTCTTTCAGTTGCAATGCAATTTTTTAACCGTTCTAACAACTTCTGGAAGACCTCATAGTAGTCTACTTGTATGAACGTGTCAATGATCTTCGTCACAGCCTCTATCATCTCGTCAATTGTCTCATAACGATAGCTTATAAGGTTTTCCTTGAGCTTAGGGAGTAACCAAAATTCACATGAAATAATACCTGGACTAGAGGGTGAGGAACTGGCTCGTTTTGGTCAAATAGTTTGTGACAAGGACGGATTTGCAGACTGGCGCATTCGTGCAAATCTTCCACATCTTTAGTTAGTTACATATAATTGTGTGTATATATGTATGAAAATTGGTAAGTGTGTATATATGTATGAAAATTGGTAAGTGTGTATATATGTATGAAAATTGGTAAGTGTATATATATGTATGAAAATTGGTAAGTGTGTATAGAAGAAGAGGCCAATCAATTTTGGTGTTTTGACTTTTTGAATCCTCTCATACCTCTCGTCATCGCTCGCAGATTCTCTGCCTTCCTTGAATGTCTTATGCCACTCAAAAACTGATACGCGATTCATGCAATATGGTTCAAAAGCAGTCTGAAGCATTCCATACGTCTCTGTGGCATTTTTCTAAGTTTAAAACAGTTGTTTTAAAATGTCCTCACGCTCCGATTGTATTTTTGAAATTCACCAGTTGTGAAAATTAGGATTGAGTAGGGTCACTTCCAGTTACTGCTGTAACTGTTCATTTTAACCTTGTTATGGCTTGGTATGAGCCACAATAAAAACTGAACAGCGGTGTAAGTCAAGACGTATATTAATAAAAGACAAAAAGACGGTTACCTAATGAAAAGAGTGTTTACGTTCCACCTAGCAAGCAAGGTTAACTCCGGAACTAGAGCCCTACCTGGGACCGTTAAGCGTTCCGGTATATATGGACGGTGGTTGAGTCCATTCAGAGAGTGGTTCCCCACAACAAACCTGAAACCATAAAAATTGGGCAGCCATCTTATAAGATGTGTAGCAATAACATACTGAAATTTCAAGTGTCTGCGACAATTGTAAATGCGTGTACAAAAAAGTCTGGAAACTTATTTAAGACACTTCGTATATTTACAAGAGTGTATTTACAGATGTATATAAATAGTATGCTCAAGAAGTATGCGTGTGGTATTGCAGCTATGTATTATAGCAGGGGTTGCTATATAAATGAATACGTGATATTGTCGTCTATATAACTGTAACGAAACGGTGTGCTCTTATCGTAACAGATCGTCGACAAACGAGAATAGTAGTAGCTGCAGTAGCCGCAATATAAACATGTATGTAAATTGGTAAGTGTGTATATGTTGTGCCTGTACAAATAATTAACAAGAACATGAAAGTAAAGGTATACAATAATATATTAGGAAGAAAAGTTATATACATATTTACATGTCTTCAGATATACTTCAGCTGGAGATATTCCGGCAGGTGGCGTGTTGCATGTCTTACTGGAGGCAGCATAAGCGTCTTGCCTATTTGACGGTCGTTGCCGGACTCCCCCGGTATTGGTGATTGATACCTTTATATATCTCACTCACCCGCCTATGTTAATTAGTAGGCGTCTCCACAACAGTATAGAAGAATAGACCACGTGTTTATAAAGACGGAAATAAACGAAATGTTTGACGCGTGTTGAAGCGAGTGTACGCATGCGCGATAATGTCAATGCGGGAAAAGAAAAGGCAAGAAACGGGCAACACGTAATCGAGCAAGGATAGCGACTGGAAGTGTTTTTACTCATGTCTGTCGATAGAAAATTATGCGCCGTTGAGTATAAAAAACAGAGACACAAACGACGACAGAAACCTGTGCGTAAAAAATGTCTTGACACACATGTCCGACGCGTAAGTGATATTTTGAAATAATGAAGTGCGTTGTTGGAAATTACTGGAATAAGTGCTTTTTGTATTCACCTATAAATGCTGAGTCGTATTTTTATGTTTGTTTGTTCCTGCGACGTTACCAAACAATAACGAGGTGTATATACGTTTGATATGCATATTTATGTAGTACGTTTAACGTTCATGTATTTACACGTCTGTTGTATTGCGCAACGTGAATATCTTTATGACAGTAGTAATCCTTCTAATGCACTTACCTAAAAAAGACAGAAAGTCTGCTATGTTTGTTATCAATACACAAAGAAGAAGAAGAAAAAAGAAGAAGAAGAAGAAGAAGAAGAAGAAGAAGAAGAAGAAGAAGAAGAAGAAGCGGTAGGCGTGGTTGGTTTTATGAGAAAGAGGGCGAGACTAACCGGGAGAATTCTCGAAATTTGAGAGGAATAAAAGACCGAACTCGGACAGATCGGCGACTGTTCTTTCACTCAAGCAGAGAAAACGGTGAGATGAAAAGAAAGTTTCTCCCTAAAGAAAGTTCCGGCTCATAGTGAGAAAAAAGCGAAGCTGAAGGACCCAGCAGATTTCAGACAGTGTCTCTATTTATCGTCTAATAATGTTCGTTGTATTTATCTACCCTTCGTTGTAGGTGTATATACATGTTCATGTATGCGGGAATCTTTAGTGTTTGTGATCGTCTATCTTCTCTATTTTGTGATAGTATCTAGTTTTTTCTATTGTTTGTCGAATGAACGCGTGTATAACATTTATGACAGTTTCTATGATCGTCTGGTATTCTCGTGTTTGCGCATGTTGAAATATTAATAGATACAGTTTAGCAACCGACATACAACATTTGCAACAGACTTTACAACAAAAAGGGAATGGTAATAGTTCGCTGGGGGTTAACATCTGGCCAATCGAGGAAAACATATCTCGTCGATCCTTAGGTATCTGTTTTGATGGATCTATAAAGCTGCAATGAGGATTCATCTCCAAGGACTCGATCAGAAGTCTCAGATTTATTTTCAGCAACTTTTATTTTATTCCCAGAATGTTTCACCAACTTGAAAAGCTGCACGCTTTCCTGAGTTCTACATTATATCGACATTGCCTTGACAGCTTCCTCAGGGCTCAGAGCCGTTACGACCGGTCGCCAGCTCGTCTCTCCCTCTCAAACTCTAACTAGCAACTGACTAAAATCTAAAAAAAAAAAAAATCTACCACTCTTTGTAATTACGTCCTCAATACACGTAAAGTAGAGAATCAAATCACGTGATGTTTTATCACGTATTCATTTGTTATAATTTTGGCAGCTAAAATTCCTCTGTTTGATAACATTCCAAAGTTATTGTAAATACAGTTTTTATTCTAAAATATCTATTTTAACTGACATTCCATTTAAGCTACGAAACACAATCATAATAATAATAGACCAGCACACATTTCGGCGTTGTCGCGAAACCAACAATACAACATATGTCTGCCACATTTGAACTGACATGACATTTAATCGTAACTCTATTTATATCTCTGGGAGAGTCCATCCATAAACAAAATAGGGTTGATCACCATCGCACCCTAATAATCGCAGCTAACAATCTAATTAACCCTTATCCTCGATAAAACTTTGGACCTCGATAAACGATGACTCACTAGTAAAATGAAAAATAAAATAAAAAAGCTTCTGAATTTTTTAAATGAAGATTGGTTTTCGTATTATTTGGATTCATCGGGCTACTGTTCTTATCTTGAGTGTGACTTTTGTTCAAAATTCCGTTCAAATTCCCGAGTTCGATAAGATACACCTGAAGAAGGTCGGAAGTTACATCGACCGAGACGTTGTGAAAATATTGCTCAAGATGAGAATAGTAGTCCGATGAATCCAAATAGTACAAAAAAGGCACACTTCCAACCTTTGCAATAGAGGCCTGGTTTGTGCTAGTGTATTGGCTTTCATGATTAAAGATTTCTTTCTATTTTGATGTCATTTCGATGCAACTTCGTCCATTTCGAGCGTTCCGTGACTTTTTATCATTTTAATCATTTAAATGAAAAGATAGTGGCAGAGGATGGGGGGGTCACAGCTGAGAACGATATTGTCAAATATGTCATGGATTCGCATTATAATTCATCCTAAGTGCTACACCCAATTTAGTCAGATTCTTTCGTCTTTTCTCTCTCTCTCTCTCTCTCTCTCTCTCTCTCTCTCTCTCGCATTCTCTCTCCTCTCCTCTCCTTCTATTTTGCATAGGCAGATTCTCATTTATTTATTTATTTTCGAATTCTTCTTCAGCTCTCTGCGAGAGTTTTTGTCTGTAATTTGGTCGATCGGTTTTGGATGCTTCAGGTTGAAATAATATTTTCAGCGTTAATCGCGAAATTGAATAAATTTATCTTATTTTAAACTAACAAGGAGACCCGACGTTTCCCGGGATTTAATGATGTTCAACGAAAGTTGCACTCTGAAATATTTTTATTGTCATTAAAACCGGTGCATCAAAACTAGTTGCACCGGGAGGCAGCATCACATGCCTCCCTGCAGTGAGTAAGTTCACAATATATTTCAGCCTATATTGCATTGAAGAGAACCTACTGCTTATTGTAGAAAGTAATATTAAAGAAACTATTATTGATATTATATGCCGGGCTTTTCTTATCTTGCGATAATAATGATTTTAATTTAATTTTTGAATTTAAAAGTCAAGTATCCTGGTTCAATTGTGTCTAAATAGACATTCATTTCGAACGTGCATCTGTCATATCAAAGAGCCTACTGCTCATTTTGTATGCCGGGTCTTCCGTCCTGTGCGATAATAAAATTTCTCAAAGGCACGTGTGATGTTAGGATGTATAAAGTGCAACTTTGGTTAAAATCGTCTGTTCTTTCGTTTATCGATTCTTTTCAATTATTGATACTTATCGAAGACATTCCAATACAATACCTATCTAAGAACACCGCCAGACACACACACAGTTCATTTTAAGTAATAATAGATATATCAAAGTATTTTTACAAGATCAACTTTCACAAAATTTCATTTGGTCTGTCAAGCTTAAGTTTGAAATATTTTCGTTGGTCTGTAAAGTTTACGTTTGAAATAAGACTTTATTTAGTAATGTTTATAAATAATATTCTGTTTGTCTGTCATTCTTAATTTAAATATCATTGACTTAGTCTGTCACGTTTAAGTTGGAGATAGTATTCGTGTTGGTTGTTTTAAATATCATTTTCGTTAGGCTGTCAAGTTTGAGATTCAAATTTCAATTTTCGGTAGTTTATAAGGCTTAAGTTTGATGTAGCATTCATTTAGTCTGTCAAGATTCAGTTTAAAATAGTATTTCCATTGGTCTGTATCGTTCAAGTTTAAAATAAGATTTTAAATAATACTAGCGAGGTAAATTTGCCCGGGCGTAAAATACGCTCAAATATGATATTTTTATTTGTCCAGATTTCGTTTATATTATTATAGAGTCGTGATTTAAAAAATAAAAAAAAAGTATTTAGATGCCATTAGTTAGAATTGAAACCAAAACTATAACATAACATCCAAAGATGGTGCCGTTACCATTGTACCAACGTTACATACACATAAACCGATTAAAAAATTAACAATTATAAACAAACTAAGATTAATGTACAAAATGTTTCACGATTTTTTTTTTTTTTTTCAATTTTGTCACCTTTTCGGACCCTTGAAAACAATTTTAACCGGTTAAAATTGTTTTAAAGGGTCCAAAAAGAACCATAAAAGAACGGCCCGTAAAAAATCCAATCATTTGAGACCCCTGGCGCTGCTCTGCGAGTTTTAGTTTCGAAGTAGATGAAATCTGAAAATATGGAGACAGCAGACAGATATACATATAGCCGTTTGATTTTCGTTGGTCTGTCACGTTTAAATTTTGAAACACCATTTCATTCAGTTAAGTTAAAAATAATATTTGAATTAGTCAGACACGTGTAATTTTGAATAACATATAATTTAATACAGTTTGAAATAATATTTGCGTTGGTCTGTCAAATTTGCGTTTCAAATATCATTTTGGTTAGTTTATAAAGCTTAAGTTTGATGTAGCATTTCGCTTGTCTGTCACGCTTTTTTAAAATAGCATTTTCGTAATTTATTAACACTTCAGGATGTAAATATTATTTTCATCGTGTATTCTGAGTATTGCTCGCACTGAGGATTGAACCTTCAACCACTAGAAACATGTCACATCCGAATTTTAGCAAGTATTTTATCAGTTTCGCCATGGACCCGTGTGTACTATACTCTGATTATAATCTGAAATTACTTTTACTCAATCATGGCTGACGGAACGAGAGTAACCTACTCCCGTGGATTAAATAGAGACTTCCATTTGAAATTACGTGCAGACTCCCAAGTTTCGCCAAAATACACCTAAAGAATGTTCGAGATTACATCGGTCGAAACGTAGTAAAATAACACTCAAATAGAAGACTAAAAACATAGTTTAAGATGACATATCTTTACTTTGTAAGAATGAAATTTCAAAGTATATTTCTTGGTTTGCCAGATTGGAAATTGATAATAGCAATTTCTTTATTCGATCGTGCTTAATTTAAAACGTTTCTATTGGCTTGTTGTAACGTCGCACGAACAAACAAAAATAAACAGGAAAGCAACAAAACTCCGACTCGGCTACAAAATGCATTTATTCGTGGTTCTTCCAAAATAACGCCTTTCATTAATTTTTTCCAATATCCTTTTGCACACACATGTTTTTTTTAAAAGTCTCTGTCCTATAACCATGCTTTTTAAAAGTGTTTGTCTTATAACCATGTTTTTTAACAGTTTCTGTCATATAACCATGCTTTTTAAAAGTCTCTGTCCTATAACCATGCTTTTTAAAAGTGTTTATCTTATAACCATGTTTTTTAAAGTTTCTGTCATATAACCATTCTTTGTAAAAGTATCTGTCCTATAACCATGCTTTTTAAAAGTGTTTATCTTATAACCATGTTTTTTAAAAGTTTCTGTCCTATAACCATGCTTTTTAAAAGTGTTTATCTTATAACCATGATTTTAAAAATTTCTGTCATATAACCATGCTTTTTAAAAGTCTCTGCCCTATAAGCATGCTTTTTAAAAGTCTCTGTCCTATAAGCATGCTTTTTAAAAGTCTCTGTCCTATAACAATTCTTTGTAAAAGTCTCAGTCCTATAACCATGCTTTTTAAAAGTCTCTGTCCTATAAGGATGCTTTTTAAAAGTCTCAGTCCTATAACTATTCTTTGTAAAAGTCTCAGTCCTATAACCATGCTTTTTAAAAGTTTCAGTCCTATAACCATGCTTTTTAAAAGTCTCAGTCCTATAACCATTCTTTTTAAAAGTCTCAGTCCTATAACCATGCTTTTTAAAAGTCTCAGTCCTATAACCATGCTTTTTAAAAGTCTCAGTCCTATAACCATGCTTTTTAAAAGTCTCAGTCCTATAACCATGCTTTTTAAAAGTCTCAGTCCTATAACCATGCTTTTTAAAAGTCTCAGTCCTATAACCATGCTTTTTAAAAGTATCTGTCCTATAACCATGCTTTTTAAAAGTATCTGTCCTATAACCATTCTTTGTAAAAGTCTCTGTCCTATAACCATGCTTTTTAAAAGTCTCTCACGCTTTCTCGCCCTCGACTTTACGCGTCCATCTTGCCCGATGTCACAACTTGCTTCTCCTCCTCGACCACGTTCTGTCCTTTTTTTTTTTTCCTCTCTGTGACGCAAGCTCGCGGACACTTGCTCATTTGTATACGTGCTTTAACAGCTGCTGCCGCTAATATTTTCTCACGCGCGCCCAAATGCACTCCGTTACACTGTCACGGTTGGTTGAAGTGACATTTGCATCGCTTCACGCGTAGACTGAGTGTACGCATCTTAACATTGGAACATTTTTTTAATTTGTTTTAATTTTCTTTTCGAATATTTTATTTTGATTTTTAATCGATATTTTCGAAATATTAAAAATTTGATTTCTGATTGATGTCAAATAAAATCCTTTAAATCTGATCCTAATTCTTTAATGCATCGACGCTCGAGTTGTTAATAAAATTTTGCCTTTTACCGAAGTTGACTCTTCCCACACGATCGTAAATCATCTTCTTGGCCCGCCTCTCCAAAAAAAAAAAAGAGAGAGATATAGGAAAAATCACAAGTAGTCAATTACCTTACTCGAAGGACGATTTAACAAAATGGATTAGAAGAAGGAAAAAAAGAAGAAGAAGAAGAAGAACAACAACAACAACAACAACAATATATCGGTTCACCTTTCTAGTATATATATAGCAGGGAAACCCGACATTACCCGGGATCTAATGATGATCAACGAATATTTCACACTCCCATTTTTGTTGTATACTGGGAGGGGGGTCTGTATGACATGGAAAGGTGTATAACAAGTGTATACAAAACAAGTTTGTATAAACGAGTGGACCAAACCGTGCACATGTTGTATAGTCGTCTATGTAATGTTTGTTGTGTGTGTGTGTGTTTGTATATATCTTTACCATATCTAATAAACAGATACAGATACCTTACAACAATAGTCCAACAAACGGGACAAATAACACCATTGTCTGCTTGCTTAGACAAGGGAAGGGAATATCTTTTGGGACTGAACCATCACTGTGTTGTTCCGGACGCGCTTTTGAAAATGTAAGTCATTTTCTACCCCGACAACTCAGACAAACAAATTGTTTTTCCACATTTAAATTTATTCCTGTTATAATTTTGTTGTTGTTGTTGTTGTTGTTGTTGTTGCATGCTATTCTTTTTTTAAAAGATTACATATCTATCTTCCGTAGCTGAATGCTTCCGTAGCTGAATGCTTCCGTAGCTGAATGCTTCCGTAGCTAAATGCTTCCGTAGCTAAATGCTTCCGTGGCTAAATGCTTCCATAGCTGAATGGTTCCGTAGCTAAATGCTTCCGTAGCTAAATGCTTTCGTAGCTGAATGCTTCCGTAGCTGAATGCTTCCGTAGCTAAATGCTTCCGTAGCTAAATGCTTCCGTAGCTGAATGCTTCCATAGCTAAATGCTTCCGTAGCTAAATGCTTCCGTAGCTGAATGCTTCCGTAGCTGAATGGTTCCGTAGCTAAATGCTTCCGTAGCTGAATGCTTCCGTAGCTAAATGCTTTCGTAGCTGAATGCTTCCGTAGCTGAATGCTTCCATAGCTAAATGCTTCCGTAGCTGAATGCTTCCGTAGCTAAATGCTTCCGTATCTGAATGCTTCCGTAGCTGAATGCTTCCGTAGCTAAATGTTTCCGTAGCTGAATGCTTCCGTAGCTAAATGCTTCCGTAGCTGAATGCTTCCCAAGCAGCTGAGAACTTGCCCTCCCCTCTTCTTGTTTCTACTGTTTCGCTCAAGACTTCTCAACTAACCCTCAACTCAACTGTATACATTCAAACTAATCCTTCGACTATACAAAAACATAGCAGGTGTCTTATAGGTCACGTTTTCTCTGGTCTAGTTTTATTGTCTTTACATATATATATATATAGGTTTGAAAACCTATCTTGTTTATGCCCACCCCGTTCTTTTCTATTAAAACACATCTGTTCGTATTTATCTAAATTCTCTCTTGTTGCTGTTTATAGAATCTAGTCAAGTTAAATTCCTAAAACGTCATTTAACAATATTTGTTCTTGAATTACATTTTTTCTTTAAAACAAATCTGATTCAATTCACACAATGATAATAATTAATTTTTTGGCTCAGATAATTTGGCAATACCTCAGGTGCAATATTTTTATTCGATATCGATGAAATCGCTTATTTTTTTAATCGAGTCGATTGCTTGCCTTGTTGGAGTTCCATTGCTGTGCACCGGGAGGAAGCTTCACATGCCTCCTTGCAGTGACTTAGTTAACAATGCATTGTAGTCTACATTACACTGTAGAGAACCTACTGTTGATGTTATAAAATTATTTTTGTATAATGTCTTGAATTTCAAATGCAAAAGTTAAGTATCATACTTCCATATGCTCTAAAGAATAACATTCATTTCAAACACACCCTGTCATTTCAAAGAACCTAATGTTGATTTTATATGTCGAGGTTTGTGTGGTAATAAAATTTCTCAAATGCATTTGAGATTTTAGGCTGCATAAGGTGTTCACTTTGGTAATAATCGCCTGTTTCTTCTTTCGTCGTTTTTTTATCGATTATCAATACTTATCAAGATATTCTGACAAAAAACATAAGAACACTGCCAGGCATATAAATTACCTTCGTGTGAAATTTCATCAGCCCAACCCTTTTCGAGTCTATAGGGAACGAACTTACGGACACACAAACCCACAGACACACAGACAAAGTTCCTTAAAGAAATCCGACGTTTCCCGGGTTCCACCGCATATTTTTTTGTCATCGAAATCGGTATAATTTCCCATTATTCAATCAAATCGATTGATTTGGGGAAGAATACCTCACATGCCTTCCCACAGCGATTTAATCCACGATACATTGCAGTCTACATTGCACTGTAGAGAACGTACAGTTGGTTTTATAAAATTGTTTTTATATCATAGCTTGAATTAATGTTTAAATTCGAAAGTCAAGTATCATGGTTAAAGTGCGCCCTAAACAGAAACATTCATTTCGAAGGTGCCCTTGTGTCATCCAAAAACCTACTGCGTATTTATATGCGGGCGTTTTCTACTTCTGCTGTAATAAAATACCTCAGATCCATCTACCTGTGATGTTAGGCTGTATAAGAGTGCTAACTCTAGTTACAATCGGACTGTTCTTTCTGTTATTTGATTTTTTCGATTACCGATTCTTATCAGATACATTCCGATATAAAACCTATCTGAGAACACTGCTAGATACACCAAATACATTTGTGTGAAATTTCAAAATAATTGACCAAACCGTTTCGGAGTGCATAGGGAACAGATTCACAGACGCAAAGTGTCATACATACATATATATATATATATATATATATATATATATATATATATATATATATATATATAAACAATAGCTTAATTGCTGAACACCTTACTAACCAATATTTTGTCCCCACCTCTAATTTCAAAAACTGTTTATAGACAAAAGCATGTATTCTTAAACATGTCACTAACATAACTTTCCTATATTAAAAGCTCTACTAACTAAAGCTAATAAATCAAATATTAATAAAAATAGATTTCAACAACAGCGGTAACATTTTAAAATGTCAATAAAAATGACTCGAATCATTAATATAGGTGATAACATATGATTTACTGAGGAGAATAAATAAATAAATACTCGAAATTTATAATTTTTTAAATCCTTTCGGCAAACTATTTGTCTAACCTTCTTCTTCGGGTGTTTTGAAGGTTATATATATATATATATATATATATATATATATATATATATATATATATATATATATATATATATATACAGGGTGGTCAAAAAGTCAGGTAACATGTTAAAGGTAGAAAAAACAATATGATCCATTATAATCTTATATAGGGATCTTACCCCTCCTGATTTCTGGCTTTGGGGCTTTGTAAAGGATAGCGTTTATGGCAAGAAGCCTGATACAATAGCGTCTTTAAAGTTATTTATTGAAGAGGAGATTGCGATGTTACCTGACTTTTTGACCACCCAGTATATATATATATATATATATAGAGAGAGAGAGAGAGAGAGAGAGAGAGAGAGAGAGAGAGAGAGAGAGGGACAGAGACAGAGATACAGATATATATATATATATATATATATATATATATATATAAAGTATTAGCGTTCATGTGTGCATGTGTGTCTTTGTGCACAACTCTCCTAAAGCCCTCATCATTAAACCGATCATGACCAAACCTGGCTTCACGTGAGAGGATGTTCCCATGGCTGTTGAGTCCAAAATCCAGTGAATCCAAGAATGTGGTGAAGGTAAGATATCCATGTTAGCAGTAGTCCGAGTACATGTTGTTGGAATTTTAAATAGTCCAAAAAATAAATATCTGTGTGAAAGGCATAGATGAAAAAGTCCAGTCTGTGAGTTTAACCAAAGAGAATGCGATTTGAAGAATAAGTAGAGAGAAGTAACATTCAGTGGACTGAGTTAATTCAAGGGTGAGGGAGGGTATTGACCCAATAATCAAGGCCGTCCAACGCTGTAGAGTGAGAAAGGCTGATGATCTGGTTGTCATGACAACTTATTGCTGTACTGTAGAGGACTAGGATATATAAATCCTAATCCCGGTACAAAAGAAAAATAATGATGCGAATGGAATGAAGGAAACAAAGACTCAATTGCTGGAATAGATAAACGCGTCGTTTATTTACTGTTGAAAGAATTAATGTTTTAGATATAACACGTGTTCATGTCCGCGCGGGTGTAACCATCGTTTGTTGCGGGATTGGTAGTATAGAAGGAAAAAGGAAATGTGTGTTCATCTCACGTTCGGGTCACTATCGTTTGTTCGCGCGCGGGAAGAGAAGTGAGTAATGTAGTGGAACAAGAAATGGTCGTCCGGCACGTAGAAAGAGAAAGAGAAAGAGAGAGAGTGTGTGTCAATCCAGTTCAGTGGGGGCTGTAAGCTTATTGCGAGAAATAATTTACCTGGAAGATTGGAGAGTTTTATTGAGAGTTTTAGTGGATTGTAAGGGTTAAGAAAAGAATATATATATATATATATATATATATATATATATATATATATATATATATATATATATATATATATATATAAATATATATATATATAAATGAACCGGCTGTTGTATTAATGTAACGTGTGAATAAAAATGGGCAAACGAGAGGAGGTCTTATTTGTTTTTGTTATTTTTATCTTCGTATATCCATCCATATTCCATGATAATCACACTACAAATCATGAACCTACTCTACCATATAACCGCGATGGTGGAGGTCTTAATATTTCGAGAATTACATCTCCTTTTTCAAAATGAAAACGACCAAAGAATGTTCTTCAAAAAATAAAAAAAAAACTTTAAAGTATCGTAAAGCGTAACCGGAAATGCAGATAGGTCAGCTGCAAAGCCGAAATAGAGTGAGTGCATATGGTTGACTTATTATCGTCGCTATTACTGCAGACATTTTGGATGTTTTATTAATTTATCTATTTATTTAATCTATTTTTCATATTATTACTAAGCCCTTCTTTCGGGTGTCCATTTTTGTTCATACATAACACCAATACAACAGCTGGTCGAATGCATTTATTTTTTATTTTTTATTTTTTTGCATTTTCCCCCCAAACAAATCACAGTGCTATTTAGGATATAATTGCAGGGATACTATGTAGTTAAGCAGCAAGATGTCTATTTACATTCCACTTGAACTTCTGCATTTCAGTACAGTCGGAGAAGTAGGAACCCGGAAAGGAATTCCAAAGTCTAGTAGTTCTGAGGAAGAAACTGTTAGAGTAGAAAGCTTTCTGTCATTTGGGGATCTCTACTCCATAGGAGTGGGATTTTCCTGTTTACCAGGTTTGTCGGGGGTATTTACATTGAGTGGGTACAAGGCCTACTAGTTCGTCGGGGCATCTACCATTAAAAACAACACGCAGAGGGATGCAACATTTCATCGATGATAAAGAGGCTGAATCCTAGCTGATAGATGGAGATTCTCTTTTGAACCCTGTCCAGGAAAAAAAGACTAGTAGAAGATGCACCAGCTCAAATATGATAGCAATACTCAATACGTGGGCGAATTGTAACCTTGTAAAGGTACAGGATATTTTCAGGCATAACTTTCTAGCACGGTAACTTTCCTCGTGGCAGCCGTGGCAATGCTCTCGATGTATCTGTTCAAACTCATGTTCCCGGTGAATGTTAAGCCAAGGAGTTTAAACGAAGTACTTTCAGATAATTTATCGTTAGCCATGGCTATTGCTTGTTTAGAATGTTTCTTGTAATTATTAAAAGAAACAAGCTTAGTCTTGGCAGCATTGAATGTGACCATCCATTTTTGTCCCCATCTTACTACTGATTAGAGGTGTTCCTCTAGGATTTCTGTCATTGCCTTAGATATGTGCGCATTCGTATTCCCCGCGTGCCTGTTATAGAGCGTAGTGTCATCAGCAAATATACCCATCTCGGAAACAATTTTATCAGGAAGGTCGTTTATGAATATCAGGAAAAAATAAAGGTCAAAAGATTGACCCTTGCGTTGCTACAGACTCCTTGTATCTCATATCTATTTACCAGCAAGTCTTGAAGAAAACTACCTTTCCTTTTATATATATATATATATATATATATATATATATATATATATAGTGAATGAATGGCACAAGACTATATTCCAAAGTTCATGATGTTGAACATCTTATAATTTATTCCTTTAATTCAGTTGACATTTACAATTCTTGACAGTATCTGTTTCGTAGCGAAAAATCAATCACTTAATTATTATATCAAGCGGTGAATCTATTATGCCCTTTACTCATCAGATGTCTAATGAATTAAAGCAATAAATTATAAGATGGTCAATCTATTATGCCCTTTACTCATAGCAACAATCAATCCGCCAAAAGAAAATAAAGTGCATTTTCAGATTTTAATCATGTCAAAACGCACTTTATTTCCTTTTGGCGGATTGATTGTTGCTATTTCTTCTGATGAGTTAAGGGCATAATAGATTCACTAATTTATATAAGTGATTGATTTTGCGCTACGAAACAGATACTGTCGAGTTTGGAATATAGATTGTTGTCATTTATTCAATATATTGCTCTGTAGTTACATTGAGCTTCTCAAATAAAGATTGGTATATATTATAAGAAAATAATTCCACAGAAATTTTTATATATATATATATATATAAATATATACGTGTATATATGCAGATACACATATATAAAAGAGACACGCGCATATATATATATATATATATATATATATATATATATATATATATATATATATATATATATATATATATATATATACAATAAGCTCATGACAAAGATGCATCCGGGATAAATATTTTCGCATGCTTTATTTCCTTTAACATATTGTTGTATTGTTAAAGTGTTTTTATTTCTTATTTTTCTTATACTTATTGTCTGAAGAGAGGCTATTTATGTGAAAATTTTCGAACGCCATAATGTTTAAATTTGTCCAATTAGTCTTGAAACAATCGTAACTAACAATGAAATACACTTTCATTGCTATCAATTCTTTTTTTGAAGTCTTGGTTTTGTTAATACAGTATATGAATGCTCAATTACGAAATATGATAATTTTGTAGCTTACAGTTTAAGTCATCTCTTTTTGGCTTAAAATGTATTGGTATATGAAGATTTACCGAATTATACAAACCCAGTAAAATTCGGTATATTACAAACAAGTATATATATATATATATATATATATATATATATATATATATATATATATAATTAGATACATTGTACTAGAGCTCTTTAAATGGATCTCGATATTGACAATTGTTTCCTTGGAAAAGTTTCCATTTGCCTTTCATCCATCAATTAATTTCCGTCGACTAATCCGACTGAATGGATGATTCATAAATGGTTCCATTGATTGACGATTACTCTGCTCGGAAAGACTGAAAGGAATATGAACGGGAAGCGGCCAAGTTTACGATATTAATAGGCAACGACATAAAAAGACACACAAAGGCTAAGGAGAGCTATCGGAAAGAAGACGAACGTAGATAGATACATAAGTATATATATATATATATATATATATATATATAGAGAGAGAGAGAGAGAGAGAGAGAGAGAGAGAGAGAGAGAAGGAGAGAGAGCAAGAGGGGGAGATAAACAGATAGACATGCCTGTTTTACAAATATTTTAGTGGAATGCGCTTTGACGAACTCGTTGCACTTGTGCCGGCCCGACGTGCATATCCCCTGACAAATCTGCTTAGCAATAAAATCCCACCCCTTCACTGTTGAGGTCGCTAAATGCCAGAAAACATTCTACTCTAATAGACTTTAGAATTCCTTTCCTGCTACCTGCTTCCGTGACTGTACCGCTATGCAGAAGTTCAAACGTAACGTAAAACAATATCTTGTTAATCTTTCCTAGGAATGATCCCAAATAGTAGCCCGTTACGTTCAAGTGGCGATGCGAGGGGCGTGCAATAAGTAATGCCTCTGACCCACTTCCCATAGCAGTAGAGCAACGAAACTTGGCACAGTTACTACTCTTTCTCTACATAGGAACCACCCAGAGTTATGCATTTCTCCCATCGTTTGATGCTGCTCTGGAGATCGTTTTTGTAGAACACCCCAGGTTGGTCTTCCAACCACGATGTAACTTCAGAAATCAAGGCTGCATCATCTGTGAAACGCGTTCCTTTCAAAAACAACTTCATGGCTGGGAAGAGGTGAAAGTCAGAGGGTGCAAGGTCAGGAGAGTAGGGAGGATGGGGTAGGATTTCATAACCACACGCCCGTGCTTCTGATCTGGCAACATGCGAGTTGTGGACCGCAGCGTTGTCCTGCAGGAGAAGGGTACCTTTGCTGATCTTGTCTCGCCTCTTGATTTTGATAGCTTCTCTTAATTTCCTCAAAAGTGAAGCATAATAGGCTTCTATAATTGTAGTACCCTTTGCCAGGAAATCTGTTATCACTACTCCGTCCTGGTCCCAGAAGACTGTGAGCATGACTTTGCCAGCGAAGGGCTGCACCCTTGCCTTCTTTGGAGGTGGTGAGTCCAACTGCTTCCGCTGCATTGACTGGGCTTTGGTCTCTGGATCATAGTGATGGACCCAGGTTTCATCCTGTGTAATCAGTCCTTTGAAAATCTTTGACTCATATTCTTGGCACATCTGCAAATTCATTTTCGAGCACTCGACGCATTCTTGCTTCTGGAATGGTGTGAGCAACCTGGGAATCCATCTGGCAGACACCTTATGCATATGCAAATGGTCAGAAATGATAGTTTTTACAGACCCTGTACTAATCTTGGCATATTGGGCTATTTGGCGAATAGTAATGCGCCGATCTTCCAAAATGGCAGCCTCAACTTGACGGACAGATGCCTCATCAATGGCAGAAGGTGGACGACCAGATCAGGGAGCTGTTTCCACAGACTTTCAGCCATGTTTGAATTCACGATGCCAGCGTTTTACAAGGTGATATGATGGGGCATTATCACCATAAGTTTCTTTCATTTCATCAAAAGTCTCCTGTGGTGTGCGTCCTTTCAAATACAAAAACCGGATCACTGCTCGACATTCAACAGGCTCCATTTCACACTTGACTCAGTTCAAACACCTGTAAAATAGAAACCACAATTAGTTCAGAGCTGTAATTTGCCACATAACCCGTAGAGATATAAGTCATTGCACATGCAAAATTTCAGCTAGATCAGACAACTGGAAGTGAGTCAGGGGCATTACTTATTGCACGCCCCTCGTATGACTTGTTCGGGATGAACGTGAGTAAAAAAAGAGAGAAAATGTAGAGACACATAGACATACGAAGATAGAGAGTTAATGTATACATTGAAATAAATAAAAATGTAATCGGCACTAACTCTATGCGGGTTTAACCGTCTCCCTCCAAAGGATGAACTTCCATGGGTGTATAGCAATTCACAAATGGTTCCCCGTTGTATATATATCCCGTTAGGAGAAATGATTACGTTAGGTTTTTGCAACTCTTGCATGGAGGTGTCGACGTCCTCCTACATACAGCACCTAGAATTCCCAAATTTGTCACCCATTTTAGTAATACCAGGCTCAACGTTGCTTAACTTCGGTTATCTAGGGGAACTAGTGTGTCAACGTGATTATCCTTAATATATAAATTGAGATACACACACATTGTGGTTGTGTACTCGGTTTTCAGTGTGACCACTCTTCAGAGATTTTCAGGTTTTGTGCTCTCATGTATCAAGTATGGAATGCAGGAAAAAAACGGAAAATCTAAAAGATACATGTGCATGACTTTCTTTATAGTGGGATTGAGCTTGCACTGCATGCAAACGCCTTTTTGAGTGATACACGGCGGTTACAATACCACATTGAATGTGGTTTCAAAGTGTGATGCTGTTCCTCCCTTTTTTCTTTTTTTTTTTTTGAATTCCCAACGTCTTTTTCCGTTTCTGAAATGGAACAGCGTCACACGTTTTACAAGAAAATTTTCAAATATTTGTACTGGTGTGTTTGTTTTCTTAATTTCATTCATCCAGAGAAAATCTCAAAATAAAGACGAAACCTTGATGAACACATAACTTCATTTGTTCCTTTTTATCTCTCTCTCTCTCTCTCTCTCTCTCTTTCTTTCTCTCTCTCTCTCTTCCCCTCTCTCTTTATATATATATATATATATAGTAAGTTATGAAAATATATATGACAATTAAGCTGCACAGAATATTCCGCGTTTCATTCTCGTAAGAATTCGTCAGCCTGAAGAATTCTCACTAGAATGAAACGCGGAATATTTTGTGTAGCTTAATTGCCGTATATATTTTCATAACTTACAACCTAGATCTGCCTACGTATTGAGCACTGTTGAAGTAAATACTGAAAAGTTTACGCATAAAATTATATCTTTGTATATATTAATTTATGTGATTGTACGACTTCAGAGACACAGAGATACCAAGTTCAGACATTACAGTACATAATATAGTATTTAGTGTAGTTGCGCATTCAGACAGATAGATACGAAATCTCCATTAGTAATCGATACAATAGTACATCAATAGAAGTAATGGTATAGTTGCGCATTCAGACACACACACTTGATAAATCTAGATATATCAGTACAGTATCGTATTTAATAAAAGTCTAATTTCGGCGCTAAACAGGCAGATTCGAAATTTCCATTAGTAATCGATACAATAATACACTAATCGAAGCAATGGTATAATTGCGCATTCAGACTAACATAGATGTCAAATCCAGGAACTACAGTGCATGGCATACTATTCAGTGATAGAATAGTTTAGATAGACATATAGCAAATCTCCATTCGTACCTTCAGATTCTATTAGTAATAATGACGCAATAGAAGTAATAGTATTATACGGAGGAATTTTTTGTGCCGTCCAGAAAGTCCCCCCCCCGACGCACACCTCTTTTAATCATACGCACCTCGGTGTTATATACTCAGTGACCAGTCATAGGTAACCTCAATTTTAAACACCTTCCCTACGTCACATCTTTCTAACGTTCCCAACCGTAATCACTTTTCAAACTCTGGCGATGGACGCTGGGTCGTGGAAGACTATCTCTTCACATGATTTTAATGCCAATGTTAGCGTTTCAACCTCACACTAATACTTTTAACCTTTTAAGACATAGCTTATACGCTACAGAATTTCTCATGCAAGAATTATAGATCTATATGGGTTTGGAATTTCTCAAGTTTACAGATCGACATTCCGCCATTGGATTTATAGATAACTAGCAGGTCGTCCGGCGTTGCCCGGTCGTAATATACGCATGAATATTATATTTTGATTCATACAGAATTTGAGATATATGCATGCGAGTATTATGCTTTTTTCTAAACAGTTCACTTCTTGAAAGTAAAAAAAAATACTGGAGCTGAGATCGAAACCAAAACCTTAAGAGTCAAGTGAGTCAAGAACTAAAATAATTAAACCAGCTTGGCGCGATCTTTAGAAAGTGTTTTCAAACCTACTTATTCTTAACATAAGGAATATGTCATGCAAACGATTCACGCATGTGCATTCATGAAACAGTTGACAAACATAAACATCCGATGACACCCCACGTACCAATTTTTCAATTTTAACCTTTTTATTGGATGAAAACTCATTAAAAAGTTTTCTACGTGCCATATACCAAATTTCAAATCTGGAGTTTAAAAATTCGTTGGTTTAGAAGTGTCCTCACATACACATAAATAGGTTTAGAAGTGTCCTCACATACACACACACATTCTCACCTTTATATATATATATATATATATATATATATATATATATATATATATATATATATATATATAGTCCATCTATGAATTCTGACGATGCTAGTTGGATATTTCCTCTCTTTGAGGATCTTCCTCTAGCTGAAACAATATGTAAACTCATTCTGGACTCACAGTAATAAATTTCATATACATATATATATATATATATATATATATATATATATATATATATATATAAGATGAGAATGTGTGTGTATGTGAGGATATATATATATATATATATATATATATATATATATATATATATATAGATGACAAAAAATGGAAAATTGCTCCTATAGCTTCTTTTTTCTTCTCCTCTCTATCAAACACACTCTTTTCACAAAAGCAAAAATAATTTCTAAAGGCAGCTCGACATATAGTTAAGGAAATTACCAAATATAACCAAAATATAAATATACTTTTGTAAAAGCAGATAAAACTCATAACTTCTATAAACTTGAAAACTCTCAATACAAAAAATTACTTAAGCAAAACATTACAAACAACTACAAAAAATCCAACTCTGATATTCTTCAGAAAATAAAGTCGAAACAATAACTGATAAACAAGATATTGGCGATAAAGTTACTAAGGTGCACGAAAAAAAGGAGCGAAAAAGATTATAAACACAATTTCCTATTTAAACCCTCAACTAGATTGATAAATCGCACTAGAACCGAAATTAGAAAAAAATAGTAAAAGAATCCATAAAAGAATAAACGTACAAAAAATCAAAACTACTTATAAACTTAATCTCTAAAACAATCAATCGGTTCTCAAACATTGAAAATAAAGAGAAATGGTCTTTCATCCAATTCGACATTGAAAGCTACTACACTTCAAGTACTGAGAAGCTTTTCGAGGAAGTATTAGAATTTGCTACTCTTACTTCGGATATATCAGAGGATGAAATGGAAATTGCAAAGAGATGCAGAACAACTGTATTACTAAGAAATGGGGAATGATGGATAAAAAAGATAAGGTTGTTCCGTTTTATGTTTTTATGACTTACCTAGTTGGAGTTATACATCTTTTATAGTTTAACCAAGGACATTGAAGTAAAAGACATCGGCTTATACAAAGACGATGGATTTATCATCATAAGGGACTCAAACGGCCTTAAATGTGAAAAGGGGAGAAAGATAATCCTCAATGAATTTAGAAGAATTAGTTTAAAAGTGGAAATAGTATTAAATATCAAAACCGTTATCTTTTTAGATGTAACTCTAGATTTAAAGAATAAAATATATGCACCCTAGAAAAAAAAAGATATAACTGATCCATATACATAAACCGATACTCACACCATCCAAAATCCATAAGAACACATATCCTAAATTCCATCAGTAAATGGATATGCAATAATTCCTTGAGTGTGTGTATTTTTCACTTGGCATTTTTGGTCAAGATCAAAGTGTAGTATCTGTTCCGGCAGATACTGCAGCTATGACTGGCTATGACTAGCTATGACTAGCAAAGACCGGATGTAGGGGCAACCCCACATGCCTGACCATTAACCAGCTCCCATTTCCCACCTCTCGGGAGCTGGTCCCCTTTTTCCCTTCCCCCTCCCTTCACTCCTCACATTAAAAATCGGCCTTGTGCCTAATTTGCTCGGTGGGGGAGCAAATAAATACCATCTGTTCCGGCAGATGCTGCACTTAAGATAATTTGTACCAGTCAATGGAGGGGAAACCCTCTATACTGGGACAATTATTATTTTTGGTAACCAGAGTGACCCCTTTTAGGGGAGCTGGTTTTTACCTCACATTAAAAACGGCCTTGTGCCTAATTTGCTCAGTGGGGGAGCAAATAAACACCATCTGTTCCGGCAGATACTGCACTTAAGATAATTTGTACCAGTCAATGGAGGGGAAACCCTCTATACTGGGACAATTATTATTTTTGGTAACCAGAGTGCCCCCTTTTTGCCTGCTTTTAGGGGAGCTGGTTTTTACCTCACATTAAAAACGGCCTTGTGCCTAATTTGCTCAGTGGGGGAGCAAATAAATACCATCTGTTCCGGCAGATGCTGCACTTAAGATAATTTGTACCAGTCAATGGAGGGGAAACCCTCTATACTGGGACAATTATTATTTTTGGTAACCAGAGTGCCCCCTTTTTGCCTACTTTTAGGGGAGCTGGTTTTTACCTCACATTAAAAACGGCCTTGTGCCTAATTTGCTCAGTGG
>NC_136519.1:49377703-49382703 GCF_053919585.1 Euprymna scolopes | reverse complement strand
AATTCACCCTTGTCCGTTTGTCCGTTCGTCTGTCCGCACTTTTCTCAATAACTACGCCCTGGAAGTTTTTGAAATTTTGCACAAACATTAAACATCATATGAGTAAAAAAAAAGTAACAGAACGGATTTTCCGGAATAACTCTGGTTGCCCTCCTAGCGGTACCATTCGGGTTAAAATGGCTAAAATTTACACTTTTGTACTTATTAAAAAATTGATGCATCGGACTTTTATAAAACTTTCTGAAAAGTTGTAACTAACTGATTTCTATATAATTTTGTTTGTCTATACTTCGCGATAACTATTGGGTATGCCCCAGAGGCTCTTTCACGGCTAATAAAAAACACTCCATTTTTGCGACTATTTTACCATATTTTTCCAAAATTTTCAGTGTATATCTATTTAGCAGTTTTGCGTGGTGTTAAACTCAAATTTAAATATGTATAGGCCTTGGGGACTTTTGAGCTAAATGGGGAGGGGGCAAATGATGGACTTTCTTTTTTCTTTTTTTTTCTTTTTTTTTGCAGGATCCAGAACTCAAATTTACATATGTTAAGGCCTTAAACTGCACCGCTGGTTCATTTTCACCAGGATTTGACGTCCGCTTGGGGCTTTTGGGGCTAAATGGGGGGGGATAAATGCTGAACTTAGTCATTTTTTTATGCCTCCTTCACTGTGCACTCACGGGGGAGCATGCATGCTTTATATGTTTTTACAGAAGATGAGAAACATCCAAAACAAAGGGGACCAACCCTTACCGACCTATGTCAGACTCTCGTCTGCTTCTCGTCAACCTCTGCTTATCCTCTGCTTATATACTAACTGCCAGCCCGGTGTTGTCCGGTCGTACAATGCGTTTAAACATTTTTATTTATGCAGATTGCGTATGACTTACTATAGAATCAATCCTCTATTTGGTTATATATTATGGGGAATAATTTGCCCGGTGTATTAATTCGCAAAAAAAAAATTTTTTTTTTTTAAAGAAAAAAATAATAATGATAATATTGTTCATCAAATTCCGTCCGTGTTTGTTTACAATATCACGTCAGCTGATCTTTGGGCTTGATGATTAATGTCCTGGAAAAGTCACTTCTGATGAATGTTTAGTTTAACAATATGCAAACGAAGAAATCATTTGTGGCGATTTTAAATGGTGCCTCTTCTTTTATGATAAATTGAATTCATTAATAAGAAAAATTAAATAAAATGGTAAGGTACACGCGGTTTTGAACAGAGAATCATCCGATCTGTAGTCGAATGCTCTTCCACTAAGCTACATCTCCAGGTTATAATAAATCTGTTTTTATAGGAAATAATTTGCTAAAATTTTATTATCTCCGGTATAACGTAAAATATTCCCCTGTAAAAATCATTTTTTTTTTCTCATCTATAAAACAGAAAAGCTATTCTTAAGATCTGAATTGTTCCATTTTTAATACTTATCGGATGAATTTCTGTACAAAACATATCCAAGAACAGCATAACACTGCCAAACATAAACTAGCTTTGTGTAGAAGTTGTAAAAGATAGGCTCAACCGTTTCGGGAGCTATGAGGAAGGAACTCACACACACAAAGTGACTGATATATATATATATATATATATATATATATATATATATATATATATATATATATATATAGTACAAAGTCTTGTTGAAATTCAAAAGCTTACATTTTCCTTTTATAAAACTTTTGTTTATTTCATCTTTGTCTTTTTATTTCAGCCGATTTCTTAATGGGATGACAATTTTATGCTTTATGTTTCCATGAAAATTTTCTTCCTCATCAACCCGTCAGATATGATTTCCATCCGATATTACCAACAAAAAGTTAATTTTGTACATGATAAACCTGGCTCGTTCGTTAGGAAAAAAACTTATATATATATATATATATATATATATATATATATATATATATATATATATATATATATAGTCATTTATAAAATATATATGGCGATTAAGTTACACTGAATATTCTGCGTTCCATTCACTATAGGATTCGTCAGGCTTATGCGCAGAATATTCAGTGTAGCTTAATCGCCATATATATTTTATAAATTACTAACTAGCTCTACCTACGTATTGAGCACTTTTGAAGTAAATACTTAAAGTTTACGCATAAATCTATACTTTCGTATATTAGGTTTATGTGAGTAAATGAAGTAGTTATATATATATATATATATATATATATATATATATATATATATAAGAGAGAAAGGTAGTTTTCTTCAAGACATACTCGTAAATAGATATGAGGTGCAAGGACTCTATAGCAATGCAAGGGTCGATTCTTGGACCTTTATTTTTTCCTGATATTCATAAACAACCTTTCTGATAAAATTGTTTCCGAGATGGGTATATTTGCTGATGACACCACGCTCTATAACAGGCACGCGCACATATCTAAGGCAATGACAGAAATTCTAGAGGAAGACCTCTAATAAGTAGTTAGATGGGGGACAAAAATGGATGGTCACATTCAATGCTGCCAAGACTAAGCTTGTTTCTTTTAATAATTACAAGAAACCTTCTAAACAAGCAATAGCTATGGCTAACGATAAATTATCTGAAAGTACTTCGAAATTTTTTTAATATATTTCTTAAAAAAAATGAACAATCGTTTATTTTATTAAAAAAATTCGCATTGCAGTTTTTGGCTTCAAACGTATTCAAAACGAATTTCTTCTTCAAATTTCACTCAGCGCTTCTAACGGATATAAACAAAAAAAAACTAAACAGATTTTCAAACCGCGCGATCACGCGTTCCTATCCGACTTCATAAAACCCCGTAGTAAACAACATCATGTGGACTCGACTCTTCATAGAACTTTCTTCCACAGATTATATATATATATATATATATATATATGATGAAAGTAAAAATAAAATAGATAAACCCCATAATTTATTATACCATACCTGTTCACACTGAAACGCTTATCACAATATTCTGTGGATCTGTATTAAAAAAAAAACCTTGTTAAACTTTGTGACATATTTCCATTCTATGGAGGTCAGGTGCGAACGAACACCCCATAATTATATTATACCATATTTCTTCAAACTGAAACATAATTATCAAAGTATACTTACGTAGATAGATATGAAAAGTCTTTATTAAAGTTTGTGCCTATTTCCATTCTATGGAGGCCAGGCGCGAACGCAGACCATACAATTTTATTATACCATCCCTATTTAAGTTAAATTCTTATTATGTACATCTATATCAAAAACACTTGTAAACGTTTTTTTTTTAATTTTTTATTTCCATACTTTGTGGACCAGACGCGTACACAGACCCTACAATTTTAATGAATCATCATTATGCCAGATTAAACATACCCATTCCTGTATCTCGATACATCATCTATCATTATATGTGATCAGTCTTCTATAATAGTCAACCATATAGGAGCCTATTCGTGACCAGACACACACACACAGACGTTCAGCTTTATATATATATATATATATATATATATATAGAGAGAGAGAGAGAGAGAGAGAGTGAGAAGACAATATTTTATGCATAAATTTTTGTATTTTTTCAATAGTGCTCAATACGTTAGTAGAGTTTTGTAAATTGTTTTGAAACTATATTTATGGCAATTAAGCTACACAGAATCCCCCAGATATCTTTATCTTTGTGATAAGATTACATAAAAATAAGTGTTAGGTTGGCACTCTTAGAGATTCTGACGATGGACTATTCCTTCTGTCATTTCTGGTAAATAGTTTCTGCGATAGAGCAGTCTGGACCTGAGACTCAGAGTGAGCGGGTCGTAAACTTACTTTGTCCTTCCAGTTGAGCGGAATTCCACTCAAGCCATATACGTATCTGTATTTTTTGTTAATATATATTTCATTTCACTGTTTCCAAGCCTTCTAATTATTCTTTTAATATTTATACCACAACAGTAACGAAGACTCATTCCAATCTCTCCTAAGTTGTTGGAAATCATCGTATACGTTACGTCAAATTCAGGAGCTATCTCTTGAACGGCTGCGCGTAGATTGGCTAGGAATAAAGCTATTAATTGATCGTTGTCAACATCCGTTGGCCGAGGACTACACTCATCATCTTAAAGACTCTCCCCGCAGCCACGAAATTTCTTAAACCGCCATTGTGCTGTGCGTTCAATAGTGGTTCCTGAAACAAACGATTCGTTGATATCGCGAGCTTTTTCAATAGCCTTGGAGCTTATTTTTAATTGAAATAAGAAAAATTTCCCCCACTCTTTATCTGTATCTAAATCAAAATGTGGATTCCATGAACAAAGCTTCTTTCTTAGAACTGCACGCTTGTGGAACTCTGTTCCGTCTGCTTGCTTTCCACCTGACTACAACTTGGATGTGTTCAAGTCCAACGTTAACAAATTCCTAATGAACCGCCCCCTTAAGTAAACACTTCATCAAATCTCCACACTAACGTAATGTACTTGCAATAACCCTTATCCCTGAGTGACTTCCGAGCCTTGATAAGTGGTGACCACTGTGTATTAAAAAAAAAAGAAAATTGTGCGAGTTTGCTTTTTTCCATCTTGTATTCAACATCCTGTAACGAAAACATAATTGTCTTTAAACGAGTGTAATTTAAACAATTAGATAGAGCGAAAAACACAAAATTATATATAAATTAGGCATTGTAGCTGTTGGGTTGGCAACCCTACAATTTCTGACGATGGACTATTCTTGACGTCACTTCTGTAACCAGAATCTGCGATCGAGTAGTTTGGACCTGAGACTCAGTGGAAGTGGGTCGTAAACTTTCTTTGTCCTTCCAGTTGAGTGGAATCCCACTCAACCAATAAACGTTTCTGTATTTTCTGTTAATATATATTTCATTTTACTGTTTATAAGCCTTCTCGTTCTTCTTTCAAAGTTTAAACAACAGCAGTAACATAATATTATAATTAATAAAAAGAGTGCATGCTACCATAAGCCAAACTGTTAATCTTACAAATTCATAAAATAAAAAGAATGGGTAAA
>NC_136519.1:49367703-49372703 GCF_053919585.1 Euprymna scolopes | reverse complement strand
GTGGAGATTTTGCCGCTAACTGGCATCCTTTACATTTATCAATTGTTGTCGCTATGTCAGTGTCCATGTTACGCCAGTACACGTAGCTTCTCATTAACGACTTCATTCGATTTATCCCCGGATGTCCTGTGTGGAAATCTCTTAACATCCTATTCTGCAATGTTTGGGGCATTACCACTCTCTCGCTGTACAGTAACATATCGTCACATATGGAGAAAACTTCCTGCACCTTTGTGTCCATTATAATTTTCTCTTTTATGTCCTTTATATATTCGTCTTTCTCGGCTTCCCTTTTAATGTCCGACAAAGTTACGGGTAGTTCCTTAATGATGTTTGCTACCATATTTTTTACTTCAACATTTGTCCGAATTGCTGCAATGACTGATTCTTCCAGATTGTGTTTCTGTGGTATCAGTCTTGACAGTCCATCCGCATGGCAAATCTTTTTTGATGCTAGATGTTGTAGCTGGAAATCGTAATTAAGTAGTATTGTACCCCAGCGCAGCAATCTATTTGCGGTGTATACCGGCAATCCTTTTTTTGATCCATAGATCGTGACTAACGGTTTATGGTCGGTTTCAAGTATGAATTGTCTACCATATAAATATCGGTGAAATTTAGTCACGGCAAAGATTATGCTCAACGCTTCTTTTTCGATTTGTGAATATGCCCTTTCGGCTGGTATCAGCGTTCTCGAAGCGTGCGCTATTGGTTTTCTAGACCCATCCGGCAGCATAATATGTTGAATGCATGCTCCTAAGCCGTAGGAGCTAGCGTCACTAGCGACGACTATTTTTAAGTTTGTGTCAAAGTGCGTTAAGAATAATTCGGATGTTAGTGCGCTCTTTATTTTGTCAAAAGCGGTTTGACATTCTTGCGTCCAATTCCACGGTGTATCCTTTTTAAGCAGATTATTTAAGGGGGCTCGCAAGTTATGCATTCCTTCAATAAAAGATTGGTAATAATTTGCGAGTCCCAAGAAACTCTGCAAGGTTGTTACATTATCGGGTGCTGGCATATTTTTTATTGCCGCAGATCTGTCTGGGTCTGGACGTCGTCCATGTTTGTTTATTATGTGTCCAAGATACTTAATCTCGCTCATACAAAAGTCACATTTACTTTCTTTTACTTTAAAGCCGAATTCTTGTATTCGAGTAAATACTTGTTTCAACTGTCCCTTATGTTCTTCTAGGGATTGCTCCTGACAACAATGTCGTCCAGGTATGCACATGCGCACTCAATACCACTTAGCATGGTGTCCATCGCTTGCTGAAAGATGGCAGGCGCTACTTTGATGCCAAAAGGCAATCGGTTGTATTTGTATAATCCCTTATGCGTATTGATGCATAGTATTTTTGGGCAATTCTCCTCGACCGGTATTTGCAAATACGCGTCGCTCAAGTCTATCTTGGAGAAGATATTACCCCCATTCAACTTCGTGAATATTTCCTCTGGGCTTGGTAGGGGGTAATGGTGATCTTCTAATAGGGAGTTGACCCCGGTCGAAAAGTCTGCGCACACTCTAACTTCGTCATTCTTTTTCTTTACGTATACGGTGGGGGCTGCCCACTCGCTGTGTTCTATTTTTGATAGAATTCCCGTCTGTTCCAATCTATTTAATTCTTTATCAATTTTTTCCAACCCAGCGAACAGAACATTTCACTTTTTTCTAAAAATTGGGCTGGCGTTTTCTTTAAGTTCAAACGAGGCCTTGAATTTATTGCAGCGACCTAAGTTAGTCGTGAATGCCTCGGGAAATAATTCTTTTAAATCGTCTTTTATATTTACTGTTGTTGGAGAAGAACATTCTAATTTTTTACAGAATGTATTGATTGGCTTATCCCATAGTCCGAATTTCTCAATTAAATCTATTCCAAACAGATTTTCACTATTTTTTAGTACGAATATTTTTAATTTCTTCGAAATCCCTTTCAATTTTATCGGGAGGACAACTTCTCCTTCAAATTTTATACCACCACCAGTTACCGTCCGGGCTGCTTTACTAGTTTTCATCATGGCCGGTTTTCCCAACTTTTTCCACGTATTCAGGTTTATTATAGAAACATCGGAGCCGGAGTCGAGTTGTAACTTTATTGATGTTTTAAATATTTCCACTTTTACGTATTTTCGCCGATCTTTGTCTAATTTTGTATTTGATTTTGTTTGCTGTACTCTCTTTCTGGTGTAATCTTTATATCTGCAGCAATCGCTTTTGTGTCCCACCTTCTTACAAATGTAGCATTTTTTCTTCTTATAAGGACAATCTGATTCCCAATGCTTTTCTGCACATCTCTTACAGTTATATCTAGGAAGAGGCTTGTTATATTGTGTACTATATTTATGGTTATTATCTTTGGAATATCCCGTTCCATTGCTTTTCTTTGTAAAGTTCTTGGTTGGTGCGTATGGTTTTCTAACTTTTCTTACATATGCCACTCCGGATTCTTCTATATTTTTTTTAATCCTTTTTTAGTGTAATGGCCCTTTCACAGTCCTCTGCTAGTTTCTGGAGGGTTAAATCTTGCTCAGATTCCAGCTTAGACAACACTCGTCTGCGTATTTCTGCATTTTTCGTGGAAACTAACCCTTGAGCGAAGATTAGACATTTAAAATCTTCGACCGTTAGTTCTGCAAGCTTAAAATTATCGCAGTTTTTATTGACAACTGATGCGTATGTCAAATAATCTTGGTTGTCCATCTTTCTTAGATTCATGCACAGCCATCTTTTATGAAAAAGAGATATTTGGATTAAATAATTCTTTTAGTAATTTTACAGCTTCCATGAACTCTAATTCCGCAGTTTTTTTAGGTAATATGTAATCTACGAATTTACTGTGTTCTGATGTACCCAATTTTCTGAGTAAGAGGCTCACTTTCTGACTATTTGGCCAATTTTTACAGTCCAGTTGAAAAACATCCTCGTATCTTGTGTAGTATGCTTCAAAATTCTTCTCTTCCTCAGGCACATAATGAAATGTGTCCATGCTATTAAAAATAGTTGTATGGGAGAAATTAACACTATCGACATTTTCTCGATTACTCTTTAGTAGTTCCAGTGTTTTAGCAAAACGTTCCTCTTGTCTTTCTTCATATTCCAATTGCAATTTCTTATGCCTTTCTTCCTGTTCCAATTGCAGTGTTTTCTGCTTTAATTGTGCCATTTTCTGCTTTTCTTCTTGTTCCTGCTGCCATTTCAATAATCTGTCCTCTCTCTTTTCCTCGCGGTCAGCCTGTATTTGTGTTTGCAAAAGCTCGTTTTGTGTAGCTTGTCTGCGTTCATCCCGCTCAGCCTGTGCTTGTAAAAATTGCATGAACATTTTTGATAAGTCTTACATGTTTTTTTTGTTTTTTTTTTTAGTGTGTAGTTAAAAAAAAATATTGTACCATGTACCATATACACCGGTTTGGGTTACAACAAAAAAGCAAATTGCTGTAAGCTCCTGTTTTCAATAATAATATCGCTGCTTGCAATAATATATTCTTTTTGCGAGTCACGCTGCAAAAAAAAAATAAAACAGGTTTATCTGGAATCACGAAATGGAATTGACTTTCCGTTTTTAGGCACTTACTAATAAGTAACTCTTTCCACAAAATAAAAGTTTTTTTTTTAATCGAGTCACAATTGAATAAATGTATGCAGTACATTTAGTTCTTTGAGTTTTTTTTTCTCTAGTATTTTAGTAATTAAAATACCTCTTAAATTGAGATTACCTTTTTCCGTGACGTTTTACTGTATTATCCGTTATTCAGTGACAACTTCAAGAAAAAAAAATCCTTTCCTTGAATTTTAGTTTTAGCTATGGTGTTTCCTTTTAGTACCGACGTCAACCAAAACATTAATTAAAAAGTCCTTTAGTTGTTGTTTTGTTTACGGAGAACAGTAATTAGAATCCACTGGTGAACTTTTTTCGTAGGTTACTTCCTTGCTTTTCGTAATACGGGTCTGACCTGTCGTTTTTGCGACAGAACAAAGTTCGCTTTTCGTTTGCAAGTTGGTCCTTTAGTAAGATTTGTCGTGTAGCGACAAAACAAAAATTCACTTTTACATTCGTTTGCAAGTCGGATTCCCAGAAAACGGCGTAAATTGTCGCTTTTGCCACGTTAGAGTTTTTTTTTCACTTGAGTTGAAACTTCTCTTTAGCGTAAAATCCGTTTGCTCGTCAACACTTTGCATTCCTTAAAAAAAAATGGTCAACCTTTGCGTTGTACTTTTTTTTTTTTAAATAGTTCTTCGTCAAACTGTTATATTTGACGCTTCATATCTCGTCGCCAACTGTTGTGGTTGCAAGGTTGAACAATAATTAGTAAGGAAATACAATGAAGACGCAAACAACAAGATAACGCAATAATAAGTGTATTAAAGAAAAGGTATATTTACAATATGTACAAATGACGGTGTCGAGTCAGAGAGTCTTGGTGGGAGGACATGTACGCTCTTCGGCGTCACTTCCGGTGGCATTTGAGTAAGACACAACAAGGCCAACCTAGGCTTGCCATTTATAGTGTTATGTTATTCGCATATGCAAATAAGTGGTTGCCACCACAACATAAGTGAAGGGTACAAAGTCGTAGCACTCCTTTTGAAGCCTAGCCTGGGTCTGCTGCCACACCCAGGGTCTACCAGCGGCCTCTTGATTGCACAGGGGATCACCACACTCTTCAGCACATCTAGGTACACTTTGGTGTTGACTTTCAAGCCAACATCGAAGATGTAAGGTGGCATGATGTAGCCTTCACTTGAAACCACACCTAGGACCATAACAGTTGCCGGAAACTTTGGTTTCACGACTCTGAGCACGTCCCTGTTTTTTGTAGCAATTCGGCGATGCATTTGGAGGATGGTGGCAATGGTTGTGTTGTCATAACTTGAGTCGGTAGAGAGCATGAGTTGTATAGCGGCGCATCTCTGATTTCGTTCATTGAACATTGTGTCACTTTCAGACATGATAGAAGGTTCCTATCGCTCTTGAGATTTGTACACAATTGGCTATTTAATGGCC